>NC_135233.1:345563546-345736046 GCF_051348905.1 Ranitomeya variabilis
CTCTCTTCTGTATGGCAAGGGATTCAGAACAACTTAAAAATTATGGGGGACAGATAGAAGCACAAGGTTGATAATAAACAGTTGTCAGGTCCGGACCTGGGTGTGAATGATTTAGCATGTCTGTCTACCATAAATATTAAACTGAAAATTCCTTCCTTGAAATTAGGTCCTAGGTTCATTGGTCCTTACAAGGTGGTCGCCGTAATTAACCCTGATGCCTTTCATCTTGAGATTCCTCTAACTCTAAAAATCGACGTTTTCCACAAGTCATTGCTCAAAAATATATGTAGCGCCTGTGGAGCCGTCACCATTGCCACCACCGATTATTGTTGATGGTAATTTAGAGTTGCAGGTGGCAAGAATTGTGGGTTCTCATATGGTTCTCTGCTCTTTATAACACTTGGTGTACTGGAAGGGGTATGGTCCTGAGGAGAGGATGTGGGTACCTGCATTAGAGGTTAATACAAGTAAACTAAATTGGTCCTTCTATGCAGCCCATCCAGATAAACCCGGTCCCAAGAGTTCAGTAGAAGGGGGTATACTGTCACGAGGGTGTCACGTCCTCCTGGAAGACCTGGAGTTAGAAGGTCACATCGGGTAATGAATTGCAATCCTCTTTACCATAGAGCGGGTGGGAGGTTGTTCTCCATATCTCCACCCCAGGGTGTGGTCTGGGATATAAATAGCCTGCTGAGGCATTCGGTGTTTGGTACACCTGGAGAGTAGAACTTCAGTGCTGCGTGTCCTGACAAGGAAGCTGAACCACTGGATGTTGATTTTTTTTCCCAAACGAGCAGAACCCTGTACCAACACGGACTGAGCTGTATGTTATATTTTGTTCTTCCTTAGGCCAGAAAGACCATGTTTATTTTTGCTAACTCTGCAATGGCTTATGCAGCACCCCTAATAAACCAGTGAGAGGCTTAAAGAAACAATGTTCCTTTGTCTAAATCCATGTGATCTACCATACTCCCCACACGTAAATTCTGGTTTTCTCAAGATGTTTAGCTTTCGTAATCTCTTCGCACAACCACATTTTTAATTTCTTCCATGTTTTACCCTAACTCTAGAACTCCTTACCCCAACTGATCAGACTCTCTTCGATCTTTGATGCCTTTAAACATAACCTAAATCCTATCAGCAGCTCTTACCATCACCTACTCTGTCCTTTCCCCTTCTTTTTAGATTGTGAGCCCTCATGGGCAGGGCCCTCACTCCCATTGTAGCTGTCTGTCACTTTGCCATGTATACCTTGTTTTTTATGAAAGAAAAATAGAAAGAGGAGCAGGAGAAGAGGAGGAAAAAGATGAGGAAGAAGAAGAGCCACAGGTATAGTAAAATAAGTTAAAATCATACCGGGTTATACACAGTCATGGGCGCTCTCTGTGGCTGAAAACATATAATAGAATATATATAAATCACATCATAAAGATACAGTAGTAGTATACAGACAGTTACACATTTAGAATATAGGTATATATGCTCACCTTGTTTGCCCCAAAGACAGGGGGTGCAGCCATACTTGGTATCTAAAGCAATAAAAGTATATTACTTTTTATGCACACTCACATTGCTATCCCCATAGATTATTATATTTATTGAGGGGTGATAACGTTTAGTTTTCTAAATTTTACTAGATTTGATCGGGTCATAACATATAATTAGACCAAATAGTTTCTACCATGTCTCTACGGTGAAGGTCCGTTTGGCACATTTTGCACTTTACATGGGATGAATCCAGAACAGTGTCGTGGCTTACGTTATAAATAAAACTAATGTGAACAAAGCCTAAGAAAGACTTGTAGCCAGCACCTATAGGGTTCCGTAACAATAGATAGCAAATAGTAATGGACACGGCAGTATAACTTCTACTACAACGCTCAATTTTGTACAATTTTTCTTAATATAATGTTCTGCACTCACCATCTGTGCTCCATAGATTGGAGGTACAAATGAATTTTGAGCCTAAAACAAAACAAAGAACATGTAAACATGTTAGTTTAGTTATGAGCTATTTATGCATACTATAGATTTTCTATTGTCAAGTTAGTCATTTAAAATAATAAAAGCCCCAATAATAAAGGGTGTTTATAAAAATTATCTATCTATGGCTGTATTTATGCTCATAAGTGACAGTATTAAAATAATACACCCAAAGTCATGTAGCAAGGCTTGTTAAAGGGTTAAGGATTGCTACTTCCAGTAAGTGGCTCTAGAATTCTATTCCTCCTCCTCTCTGAAGAGGCAGTTTACATGTTTACTTTCCCCGAGGAGCATTGCATGGCTTTTAAGCCTCCTCACACTGGCATGCCAGACCAGGCATTTACTCTCCACAAGGAGATATATTACCCCTTAGATCCCTTACTTTTGTATGAGATGCGATTTATATATCAATAATTTATAATATAGTAATGGGTCAAATACAGTTTGCCATGTCAATCATGGCAATGGATCTGAAGAAAAATTGATGATAACCCATATGTGATCCAGTTGTTATGCACCCATTAACAGGGTTGTGCAGGCTTTAGGTACAAGTTTGCAGTCACTCTATCTGTGAGGATTCTCCGGTGCTGGTGCCAGGAGTGGGTGGGAACGTGACCTGAAGTACAGTATATGATTGCATACATGTGGCTACGTGCCAACTAAACGTGCACGGCCTCGCTCAATACAAGTGAATTGAGCAAGACTGGACACGTCTTGTCTTAATGTGTCCACTATGGAAATCGGCTCTGGCATTAGAGAATCCTGAAAGAGCTAGTTGTGCGAGCTGTGAGGATTCACAAGTCTGCAGTCACATGGAATGACTGAAGATTTGTACCCCAAACTTGGACAACAACTTTAATTTATAGTGATCAAGTTTGATCCAAATTTTATAGTGGTCAAGTTTGATCCAAATACAGATCAAATGCCACTGGGAGAACTGTGACAGAGAGTGGTTTCCTCTATTTCAGGGGTCAGAAGATCGCAGAATTTGGCTACCCACATGCCTGCACTGGTTGGATCTGCTTTGCTTTCCAGTTAGCTGTGCAAATTTCCTTGGCTCAGTTGTTGCAAGTGTTAAACTCTCCTGCTTGTCTCCTAAAGCTTTACTTCCTGAGTTGTCTCAGGTGTTCTGATTTTCTCCACTCCCTTCTGGTATAAGTATTCACTTCTTAACTTGGGTAGTTACCAGTGATGGCTTGATATATCTTAGAATTGGTTTGAAGCTGTGAGTGGTGGAAAGAGAAGTGTTTTAGGAGTCATCTCCTGAGATTGCTGTTTGGAAGTTTGTCTGGTTTCTTCCTTTTCCTTATCTCCCTTTTGGTTTGTCTCCCTTCCCTATCCCTTTATATACCATTTCATAGTCTGGGTGTGTGTTGAGGGCTGTACTTAGGGCAAGACAGGGATAGGAACGCGTTTGTATCACGGGATGAAAGAACCCGTCTAGGGACATCAAGGAATTCAGGGTTGCGTAGGGAAAGTTGCGTGGGGTTGCCCATCTAACCTTTCCTTAGTGGCAATGTTTCTCTTCCTAGCCGTCTCACTGTGAAACGTCTGGCTCCTTGGTGGCACGTGACATCAAACTAGCGCATAATGCAACCATTGGTTTGCGTTTAAAAACATTCATGAAAACTACCACATTGACTTGGACTGGTCAGTCTACTGTCCGTATGCTATCAGTTTTGCAATTGAACAGCACATTGACCCAGCTTGTCTGAACGAGCCCTTAGGCAAGATAGATTATGTCCATCCTGTAGCATGATGGGACTAAAATTCTTAACAACAAGTAATAATAATAGTAGTACTTTACTTTAAAAGAGCAATTTTCAGATGGCCTGTAATTGTAATGCTTAGTGAATGTTATGAAAATTCTTAAAAACTGCATTCAGCTATTTGCTAGTTATATTCTTTCTGGGAAAACTGAGTGACAACCAACGTAAATGCCATAAATACTTATAGTCATAAACAGTAAAACTATACTTCGACAGCCTTGCAAGGAAAGAGATGGTCTAATTAGGCATAGCTGCCTTGTAGGAAATCCGTCCGTATTGGCTAGTTTTAGAAAATTGTAAAAGTAATAATTTTTATATAATGTGAGTACCCACATAGCCTGGAGTGTACGGCGGCGGAGCCGGTGACATCTGAACCTAAAAAGAAAATAGAACATAGCTCAGGTTCAGATTGTGCGGTATGATAAATAAAGAGTTTCTAGAAATGAGAAAACTCAGTAATCTGCTTTTAACAGAAGTTCACTATGTATGCATAAAAATAACAATAAAAGTTATCCAAATATATGTATTGTGTATGACCTCCCATGTTCCAGTATGCACTCCTGACCACAACTGAGCATGACAGTGATGAGGTGATGGGTTGTATCCTGGGGGTTCTCCCAGACCAGGATCAAGGCATCAGTGAGCTCCTTGATGGTTTACTCAATGTCACAAAAGTTCTCAATTGAAATCAGGTCTGGAGAACATTTACGCCAATCCATGGCATCAATGCCTTCATCATTTGGGAACTGTCTACACCAGGGGTGTCAAACTGCATTCCTCAAGGGCTGCAAACAGGTCATGTTTTCAGGATTTCCTTGTATTGCACAGGTGATCATTTAATCACCTGCACAGAATGATTCCAGCACCTTGTGCAATGAGAAGGAAATCTTGAAAACACGAATGGTTTGAGGCCCTCGAGGAATGCAGTTTGACACCTCTGGTCTACACACTTTCAGGACGAACATTCAAATCAGAAAAGAAGCACCAAGAGAACCAGAATAATAAAAATACAAAACACGGAAGAAGGCACTGCGCTGAAAAGCGCATTGGGGTGGGTGGCGCCACGTTTTCTCAGGTAAACTCTCATTCTTATATATACTTTTGGTGTATGGTCTTTGCTCCTCATGACTCTTGATTATGGCTGTTTTGCCTTTATTAATGTTTTTCTGTGATTAAAGTGTACTCTTAATTTTGATTTATTCCCCATCTACATTTACTCTCATGGGTATTCTTTATTTGCACTATGCACTTGCACTTTTGAGCGGACCTGTATATCTTTATTTATTTACTTTGCCTGTGGCCGTTTGCCTGTTTGTCTATCTTGGCTCCACTCCTTTTCTGGTGTATCATTGTCATTTCCCTGTCATTTTTCTGATTCTATAATATGTATTTTATTGTTACATCAATAAAGTTTTGTATTTTTATTACTCTGGTTCTCTTTGTGCTTCTTTTCTGATTTGATTGCTCCTGCTCTTGCATTGAACCTTTGCCCACTGCACCAGTGTAAGATCTGACAATGGCTGAGAAGATTTCATGCTGACACTTAAAGGGAACCTGTCACGTCCCAAAATGATATTTACCTGGCAATATAGGTTTAATCTGTAGATTAACAACATTCCAAAGAAGTGAGGCCGCCATACTGAAAGCCCAGCTACTGGGAGGAAATTAGCTTTATTTCTCCCGGCAGCCTCCGGCTTTCAGTCATAGAGGTGTGGCCTCAGTCACTGCTCAGTACACAGTGAGTAGCGACTGTAACTGAGATTCTAGCACTGACTGACTGCTGGTCAAGCTGGCTGAGCTGTGTAGGGAGACAATAGTGGGGACCTGCCCCGATGTCCATACTCCCTTTTACCGACTAAAACTTCAACTACGTTTTAACATAATGTCACAGCGTTTCTGAGTAAAACATAGGTGCCTGCGATGTGGGAGCCTGACCATGGTTTCCTCAGCCCGTGGTTCAGGCAGCATGAGTCTCCTGACTGGTTCCCTGCATATGCAGATGATGAGTGTTACTCAGCTATACATAGGAGACTACTCTTTCTTCTAGCTAGCATTTGGTACTTACAGATGGTGAGAAGGTGACACAGCTAATATTGAGGTCCCCAGTTATTTGAAGGGACTGGATGGATTGATAGGAGAGACGATGCCGATATTCCAGTAGGTACTGTCCATTTACAGTGACCTAAATACAGAAAGAAGATGATTCTTCTTATTATTAATATTATTAAAAGTTCTGAGATAACATGCAACGTTACTTTTCTTCAGATTATTACATTTCTTTAGACAAGATGGCACTGTTTTGAGACTGGGTTAGGTTGATTCTCAATACCCCAATTGCCTGTGCCCACTGCAGGGTCTGTGGATTTAAGATTGCTGCCCAAATTCTCACCAGATTTTAAAATAAGGAATGCTGCTGCGGTATCCCACAAAGTGGCCATCCCCATGGGATACCGGATGTATAGTGTGTTCCATGCAAATACTGTGATTTTCTGTGTAAACTGTATGTTGTAACATATTGTGAAACCTGCTGACACGCAACACAAAGAGGGTAAAACTTCCCCACAGAGGCTTGTTCATATGACCCAGCTCTGCTTGGTATGCAGTAGCTACTGGAGAGAGCTGGAACAAACTCCCTTGGGTAGTCAGCCATTGACTGCAGCTGAAGGAGTCACATGAGAGTTTGAGGAGCTAGCTCCTGTAAGGTAGTAAGAACTGAGGTGTGTGTCTCCCCCACTGTTATATCCATTTTCCTTTTACATATTGTGGAACCTTGTGTGTGTTTAATTGGGGAGGGAAGGCAGCTATTCATGACAGAAAGTTGGGCCACTGTGAGGCACATTATTGACCACCAGGAGCACAACCCTCTGCCATCCAAAACATGAGGTTATCACACTGCCACCCAAGATTGGATCCCCTTTGTCTGTAAAGCAGGGGTGAACAACCTTTTCTGGTCTGAGGACAACATTGTCATATTGAATTACTTCCAAGGGCCGCAGTAAAAGTTAAAGGGGTTGCCCACTTTCTCTTGTTAGAGCAAATTTCCCCACACACTGACTATAATTTCAGACCATACAATGGCCGCTGGTGGATGAGCATGTGACTAGACCTGTCCATCAGTCTCCTCAAATAGAAAAGCAGCTTTCCCTTGTGAGTTGCTTTTCTATTGGAGGAGACTGTTGGACAGGGCTGGTCACATGCTCTTCCACCAGCGGCCATTGTATGGGCTGAAGTGCTGGTTAGGGCAGCTGCACTAAGAAGAGAAAGTGGTCATTCCCTTTAATGGGGTATGACATTTTGAGAGGTTTATGGCATGACAAAAGTAAATGCCATAGCTGTCTAAGAGATGCAGGTTCCTCATATCAAAATTGGGGTGCCATTCTTGATGTATGTGAACGCCTCTGACCCATCAGACTTATGGGACCACCTTGATGGGCAGACATTACACAGGTCAACAAAAAAAAAATTTTTTTCTGGTGTCCAAAATATTTTAATGAATTTGGGGTATTTTTGGGGTGCTGATTCTGAATATGCTATCAGTTTTGCCAGATTGGCTCAAGTTTTTGAGATTTTTGGTATCTTATTTATAGCACTTGTTGGTAAATGCGACGCATCATCTCATTAATTTCTTTGGATTAGTACTTGAACTGAGCAGTTCTCAATATAGTTTTGTGTTAACTAGTGTTCTAAAAGTTTGTTCATAGCTTGATTTTTGCACTAACTTTATGTTGTTGTCTGTTTTCCAGTGAAAAGCATGAACTCATCAAGAAGAAGTTGTCTTAACGATCCAGACTCATTCTGTTACATTTGTGGTGAATACACACTGCCAAAACATAGAAGAAACATAACAGACTTCGTAAAAAAAGTGTATTTTGCCTATTTTGGGGTTATGCTTGGGGACCAAGACAAGTTTTGGGCACCACACATAGTGTGCAAAGCATGTATCGAATTATTACGAAAATGGAGCAAAGGACAAAGAAAAAGCTTCAAATTTGGTGTTCCAATGGTGTGGAGAGAGCCAAAAAATCATCATGATGACTGTTATTTCTGTGCAGTGCAAGTGCAAGGATTCAATAAGCATAAGAAACGAAAATGGGAGTAACATGGAATCTGCAAGGAGGCCTGTCCCTCATTGTGAAGATGTGCCTGTACCTGTGTTTACCATAAATAACAGTCATCATGATGATTTTTTGGCTCTCTCCACACCATTGGAACACCAAATTTGAAGCTTTTTCTTTGTCCTTTGCTCCATTTTCGTAATAATTCGATACATGCTTTGCACACTATGTGTGGTGCCCAAAACTTGTCTTGGTCCCCAAGCATAACCCCAATATAGGCAAAATACACTTTTTTTACGAAGTCTGTTATGTTTCTTCTATGTTTTGGCAGTGTGTATTCACCAGAAATGTAACAGAATGAGTCTGGATCGTTAAGACAACTTCTTCTTGATGAGTTCATGCTTTTCACTGGAAAACAGACAACAACATAAAGTTAGTGCAAAAATCAAGCTATGAACAAACTTTTAGAACACTAATTAACACAAAACTATATTGAGAACTGCTCAGTTCAAGTACTAATCCAAAGAAATTAATGAGATGATGCGTCGCATTTACCAACAAGTGCTATAAATAAGATACCAAAAATGTCAAAAACTTGAGCCAATCTGGCAAAACTGATGACATATTCAGAATCAGCACCCCAAAAATACCCTAAATTCGATGAAATATCTTTGGCACCAAAAATGCTGTTGACCAGTGTTATTTGGCCAAATTTTGTGGAAAGTGTCTCATTCATTTTTTCCTAATATTCAAAAGCTTTTCATATTTCATATATTTCACATTGACATGCTTTAGCACAATAGAGTGCAACCTTTTTTTTGTATATTAAGATAAAGGGCAAACCAGAATCTCAATTTGCAGACAGTGTTTCGGGGTGTTTGCCCCCTCATCAGTGGGCAAACCAACATCTGAAGCTGGGTGTACGCTTCCTGGCTTCAGAGGCGCACTGCGCGTGACCGAAAGTGCAGAAGATGTACGTGAGCCGTCTTGTTTTGTCTCTTTTTTTATACCTAAATGCATGTATTTCAGGGTGAAAATTGTTAAAAATGTGGCACAGCTTGTCTTCTATAGCCACCATTCAGCACTGTTTATTAGTGGCTGCAGAATGAGCTATCTGGGAAGCCATCAGTGAGCAAATGGTGATAGAGTTTGTAACACTGAAATCTTTCTTTTTCTGAACTCCTTAGAGCTTCTGGCCACAGACTACATAAAAGCTGAATGTGCAGAAAAAAAAAAAAGAAACGTATAATGGTCAACATTTTACGGAAACCACATTGCAAGAAAAAAAAGAAATAAATAAAAATATCCCAAAGGTGGGAAAACTTATTTTACGCCAGAGGCCAATGATTGTGATGGTGGCACTATCCTGTTATCAATTATTTTAATGTCCGCCTAATATATGTCATCAGACGAACAACCCTTGTCTGCTTGTATGACATTTGAATTACAAAGAGCGACCGTCAGGAATGAAAGATTACCCCTATGTTCCGCCTCCTTGTCATTGGCCGTGGCGGTGGCGTAAGGGACCTTTACACATTCTGTTCTATCTTTTGATAGTTTTATGATATTTGACGCTGCTGACAGTATAATGGCGCCACCTTTTCAGTGGGTAATTACACCGGTCTAATAAAATTAGATATTAACTTGTGCAAAGTCTCACGACGAGTTATCTCCCACGAGCTGGTTTATTAGTTAACCCTTTAAGAACAAGGCCATCTTTTTACTTTAATTTTTTACACTTTTATTTAAGAAAAAACAAACAAAAAAAAACGCTACTGCATCATTGTTTTTGGGTTTTGTTTTTATGGTGCTCATTGTATAGTGAAAATGAACTGGTAAAATGATTCTTAAGGTCAGTACCATTACGGCGATACCAAACTTGTATAGGTTTTTTTTTTTTAAAAAAATGTTAGCAATTCTAAAAAAATTTCTGAACTTTGGATTCTATCGGCATTTTCTGAAACCTGTGATTTTTCTACTTTTCTGTCTATGCAGCTGTAGGAATATCATCCAGACAAATTGGGCAAACCCCCTTAAAAAAAGCCTCACTAGCAAGCCCTGAAAAGTAACTTTTAATATTAATTAAAATAGCGGGGTAAATAGATATTTATACAATTTGTCCCTATACTGCTTATATGATTCTAACTATGTTATTATTATTATTTATTATTATTATAGTGCCAGTTATTCCATGGCGCTTTACATGTGAGGAGGGGTATACATAATAAAAACAGGTACAATAATCTTAAACAATACAAGTCACGACTTGTACAGTAGGAGAGAGGACCCTGCCCGCGGGGCTCACAATCTATTATGTTGTAGGCATTTGCCTGGAATATCATAGGCTCGGTTTTTTTAGATGCCGAGCTTCAGTTTTTATTGGCACCATTTTGGGGACCATACAATATAGACTGATTAAAATGTATTTTTTAGGGGGTGCGGTGATCTAAAAAATTAGAATTTTGGTGTATTTTTTTTCTTTACAGAATTTACCCTATGTATTAAATAATTTTAGATTTTGGTAAATCGGACTTTTACGGATTTCAAATATGCTGATTTTTAAACATGATTATATTTTTTGTTCGAGAAAATGGTGGTCAGGAAAACTTGTATGTATTTTTCTGGGCCTACCACAGGAGAGGGGTCTACGCTACTGCTACGTTTTCCAGTAGAGAGTTATTTTTTCACCGGCACATTGTTCTGCTCCTTTTTCGCAAGTGTGCACCCAAAATACACTTGATGTACCCACCTGAAACGCATGTCCCATCACCTGGATCGCTATGTCAAAGTAGCCGTTGCGGTGGAAAGGCATATGGGACTTTCTCTCTTCGGAGCCCCAGCTATTACTCTGCATTGTGTTGCATACAATGACATTTCCCTCATCAAATCGGGGGTTAAAGTGAAATGCAATGTCATTGCTGTAGTTAATGAAGTTGATTGCAAACCTAGAAATGCACATTGACAGATGTGAGTCACACGTGATAGGACTGGAGGAACTCGAGACTACAGATCAGACGAGATAGTGCACACATACACAGCGCAGGTTCACCTTTCGCATATATCTGTTATTGGAAACATCCCCTATTGCCACCATAAATCAATCAGCACTGCAGATTTGAAATGAAGCATGACGATGTATGCTGCATACAGGGTCGGACTGGGCCACCCGCGAACCGGAGCTCCAGGGGCCCCCAGCCAGTGGGGTGTCACTAATAGCGGCACACCACGCAGCTGCTATGGGGCCCCTGGTGACAGCAGAGCAGCAGCGGGTGACAGGAATCCTAAGCCTGTCCCTGCTGCTAAAGTGAAATGAATATTCACTCTTCCCCACGCCCCCATGGGCTTGGAGAGGAGTGACTTCATTTCACTTTATTAGTGGGCAGTGTTTGCCGCATGTTGCAGCTAACACTGCCCGCTATCAGTGCCCCTGCAACGTCAGGGGCCCCCCAGCCAACACAGCCGCTATGGGGCCGTAAGCGAGGGGGACCCGGCGTCAGCGCTGCCCCCCAGTGCGAGCCGCATTCTAATGATGCTCCCTCTCCCATCATTCCCCTCGCCGCTGACACACAGCGGGTGCGTGATGACGTCACTTCATTGTGTACCTGCTGTGTGAGAAGCTGACGGCAGAGCAGCTCCTGACATTGGAGCAGAGCCTCCTCCGGAATCAGCGTGAGAGCGAGAAGGAGAGGTGAGTATTGTGTTTTTGTTTTTTTTAATATCAGTGAGTCCTGGTTGTATGGGGGGGTGAGCTGCATGATGCCCTATGGGGGGAGCTGCATCATACCCTATGGGGGAGCTGTAACATACCCTATGGGGGGCGCTGCATCATACCCTATGGGGGGGCTGCATCATACCCTATGGGGGGTGAGTTGCATCATGCCCTAAGGGGAAGGAGCTGCAACTTACCCTAAGTGAGCTGCAACATACCCTATGGGAAGTGAGCTGCAACATACCCTATGGGGAGGGGGAGGGAGCTGCATGATACCCTATGGGGGGAGCTGCATGATACCCTATGGGGGAGCTGCATGATACCCTATGGGGAGGGAGCTGCATGATACCCTATGGGGGAGCTGCATGATATCCTATGGGGAGGGAGCTGCATGATACCCTATGGGGAGGAAGCTGCATGATACCCTAAGGGGAGGGAGCTGCATCATACCCTATGGGGGGAGCTGCATGATACCCTGTGGAGGGGGGGCAGCTTGATACCCTATTGGAGAGGGGCAGCATGATACCCTGTGGAAGGGGGACAGAATGATACCCTATTGGAGGGGGGCAGCACGATATCCTATTGGAGGGGGCAGCATGATACCCTATTGGAGGGGGGCAGCATGATACCCTATGAGGGGGCTACATTATATTCTGTGGGGGGCTGCATTCTATGGAGGGGTTGCATTAAACCTTATGAGGGGGCTGCATTATACTCTGAGGGGGCTACAATTTATTCTGTGGGAGACTGTATTATACTATTTGAAGAGAGCTGCATTATACCCTATGAGGGGCTACATTATATCCTATGGGGAGCTGCATTATACTCTATGAGGCTGGTTGCATTATATTTTATGGGGGGGCTGTATTATACTATTTGAAGGGGGCTGCATTATACCCTATGAGGGGGCTACATTATATTCTGTGGGGGGCTGCATTATATTTTATGAGGGGGTGCACTATACTCTAAGGGGGCTACATTATACCCTATGGGGGCTGCATTATACTCTATGAGGCTGGTTGCATTATATTCTATGGGCGCTGCATTATATTCTATGGGGGGCTGCATTATATGCTATGAGGGGGCTACATTATATTCTTTGAGGCCTGCATTATATTCTGTGAGGGGGCTATATTATACTATATGAGGGGGCTACTTTATATTCTATGAGGGGGCTGCTTTATATTCTATGTGGGGACTACCCCAACCTCTGCCACATTTTTAAGACATATACTACTTTATATTATACCCCGATATTAGCGCATTTTACCGCACAATTGGTGGTCTTGTATTTATTTCTATGTAGCTACATACATAGTGGGCCCCAAGAATGATATTCTCTGGTGGTCCCAAGGTGCTCCAGTCCGACGCTGGCTGCATATGTCATTTTTATTGCTTTGCTTTCACTGCTGCAGAAACTTTGCAGCAATAAGGTAGGTCTAAATGCAGTTTTAAAGTGTGGAGCGGGTGGTGACCCTGGGCACTAAATTTTTAGGGGTGAAAAGGTCCTAATTTATTTATTTTTTTATTTATCACCTTCAAGTAGTGGAGTCACTTGCGCCAAAGATCCTGGGTACAGCACATGCAGGCTTGGACTGGCCAACAGGAGAACAGGAGAATCCTCTGGTGGGCCGCCCCTGTGCAAGAGTGGGACACCACTCTCTTATATGAGCACAATACACTTGAATCACTATGTACAGACAAAGGCAGCATCTTATTCATCTATCAATCTTCCCTTCCTTCTACATCTCCTCGCTTTGTGTGCAGAGGTCAAAAGGACGCAGATTAGGAGAGTATAAACAATTTTTTGGAAGGGTATTGAACAAAGTTTGCGTTATTACTTTTAGAGGAACATTTTGGGAGCATCTTTACTTTAAATGAAGCCACTTAGGGGGGTTGTATGTTTCAATCCGCACTGAGGAGGCGTATATTTTATGGGTAAATTCAGTGGGCATTATTACTGGGTTAGGGGTAACTCAACTTTCCTGGCCCAGGGCGCTACTACACCACTGTAAGACCATATCCTAAGCGTGTCTTCTTTTACAATGTTTGGTGGGAAAGGTCTATACTTCATAACTGACCTCTTTCCTTTTTGTTTCCCCATATAACTCACCTTTTGGCATGGCTGTGGGCTTGTCCTTGGATTGTCACTCTCTTCCCTTCCGAAATTCCCCCGAGGATTGCACTCTGGAAAGGGACACTCTGCAAATATACCCCATAATTAACAAACCATTGATTTTATGGTTCACATTTTGTCATACTTAGAATTCTATTTAACAGTTATATCTCTCAGCAATGATGGCACCTGTCCCCTCTTAATAAAAACTTTCTAAAAATGTGCCCATGATGGGGCTAGAAATAAAATGAAATACATATATGTTTTACCTACTAGACCCTTCCTCCATTCTGCAGCCAGTGTCTCCTGTTGACCTTCCGGCTTTCTCTTCCCATGAGGAGCATCAAATGATCATTGCAGACAATCTAAGCCAGAAGATAGAGCCAGGAGACCATTTCCTACAACTCAAACATAACGTGACCCCTGCAGACAATCTGTGCCACTCGCGTGTCTGAGCCATAGTGCTTGAAACGTGTAGGCCTAGTGCATTAGTTTTTATTCTTTCCCTTTTGATGATGAAGAGCCTTAGTGTTCGAAATGCATAGGACTAGTGTGTTTAATTTTTATTTTTTCCATTTTGGTATTTAAATAGTTAGTAATAATTATAGTTTTATATTCTTTTCCATTGTGGTTGCTGGATGTCATCCTGCCTTCTACCGGACCCGAGGCTAACAGTGGTCCATGTGTGGTACATTGTGCATACGGCTCAAAATTACTTACCCTGAATGTAGCATAAAGAAAACTAAAATAAAAAAAATATTTGTTTCATTTGTTACAGGGCATCTGTCAGTAGGATTCACCTTCTTAAGCCATCTATCTGGTCATGTAAGTTATAAATAAGATAATACCTTCATATCTTTGATCCGATATCTTATTTCAAAGAAATCCACATTATAATATGTAAATGAGCTGTTAAGATCTATGGACCGGACATAGATCTTCCTGAGAATCTGCCTCCAGAGCTTATTGTAAATGAAAGGAGGAGTTACCAGTGTGAGACATGTAATAGTTACATAGTTACATAGTTATTAACCCCTTCACCCCCAAGGGTGGTTTGCACGTTAATGACCGGGCCAATTTTTACAATTCTGACCACTGTCCCTTTATGAGGTTATAACTCTGGAACGCTTCAACGGATCTTGGCGATTCTGACACTGTTTTCTCGTGACATATTGTACTTCATGATCGTGGTAAAATTTCTTCGATATAACTTGCATTTATTTGCGAAAAAAAACGAATATTTGGCGAAAATTTTGAAAATTCTGCAATTTTCCAACTTTGAATTTTTATGCCCTTAAATCACAGAGATATGTCACACAAAATACTTAATAAGTAACATTTCCCACATGTCTACTTTACATCAGCACAATTTTGGAACCAAAATTTTTTTTTGTTAGGGAGTTATAAGGGTTAAAAGTTGACCAGCAATTTCTCATTTTTACAACACCATTTTTTTTAATCTCATCACATCTCATTTGAAGTCATTTTGAGGGGTCTATATGATAGAAAATAACCAAGTGTGACACCATTCTAAAAACTGCACCCCTCAAGGTGCTCAAAACCACATTCAAGAAGTTTATTAACCCTTCAGGTGTTTCACAGGAATTTTTGGAATGTTTAAATAAAAATTAACATTTAACTTTTTTTCACACAAAATTTATTTCAGCTCCAATTTGTTTTATTTTACCAAGGGTAACAGGAGAAAATAGACCCCAAAATTTGTTGTACAATTTGTCCTGAGTACGCTGATACCCCATATGTGGGGGTAAACCACTGTTTGGGCGCATGGCAGAGCTCGGAAGGAAAGGAGCGCCATTTGACTTTTCAATGCATAATTGACTGGAATTGAGATGGGACGCCATGTTACATTTAGAGAGCCCCTGATGTGCCTAAACATTGAAACCCCCCACAAGTGACACCATTTTGGAAAGTAGACCCCCTAAGGATCTTATCAAGATGTGTGGTGAGCACTTTGACCCAACAAGTGCTTCACAGAAGTTTATAATGCAGTGCCGTAAAAATAAAAAATCATATTTTTTCACAAAAATGATCTTTTCGCCCCCAATTTTTTATTTTCCCAAGGGTAAGAGAAGAAATTGGACCCCAAAAATTGTTGTGCAATTTGTCCTGAGTACGCTGATACCCCATATGTGGGTGTAAACCATTGTTTGGGCGCAGGGCAGAGCTCGGAAGGGAAGGAGCGCCATTTGACTTTTCAATGCAAAATTGACTGGAATTGAGATGGGACGCCATGTTGCGTTTGGAGAGCCCCTGATGTGCCTAAACATTGAAACCCCCCACCAGTGACACCATTTTGGAAAGTAGACCCCTTAAGGAACTTATCTAGATGTGTGTTGAGCACTTTGACCCAACAAGTGCATCACAGAAGTTTATAATGCAGAGCCGTAAAAATAAAAAATCATATTTTTTCACAAAAATGATCTTTTCGCCCCCATTTTTTTATTTCCCCAAGGGTAAGAGAAGAAATTAGACCACAAAAGTTGTTGTGCAATTTGTCCTGAGTACGACGATACCCTATATGTGGGGGTAAACCACTGTTTGGGCGCATAGCAGAGCTCGGAAGGGAAGGAGCGCTATTTTACTTTTCAATGCAAAATTGACTGGAATTAAGATGGGATGCCATGTTGCGTTTGGAGAGCCCCTGATGTGCCTAAACATTAAAACCCCCCACAAGTGACACCATTTTGGAAAGTAGACCCCCTAAGGAACTTATCTAGATGTGTTTTGATAGCTTTGAACCCCCAAGTGTTTCACTACAGTTTATAACGCAGAGCCGTGAAAATAAAAATTCTTTTTTTTTTTCACAAAAATGATTTTTAGCCCCCAGTTTTGTATTTTCACAAGGGTATCAGGATAAATTGGACCCCAAACATTGTTGTCCAAGTTGTCCTGAGTACGCTGATACCCCATATGTGGGGGGGAACTACTTTTTGGGCGCATGACAGAGCTCGGAAGGGAAGGAGCGCCATTTGGAATGCAGACTTAAATGGATTGGTCTGCAGGCGTCACGTTGCATTTGCAGAGCCCCTGATGTACCCAAACAGTACAAACCCCCCACAAGTGACCCCATATTGGAAACTAGACCCCCCAAGGAACTTATCTAGATGTGTTGTGAGAACTTTGAACCCCCAAATGTTTCACTACAGTTTATAACGCAGAGCCGTGAAAATAAAAATTCTTTTTTTTTTTCACAAAAATGATTTTTTAGCCCCCAGTTTTGTATTTTCCCAAGGGTAGCAGGATAAATTGGACCCCAAAAGATGATGTCCAATTTGTCCTGAGTACGCCGATACCCCATATGTTGGGGTAAACCCCTGTTTGGGCACACGGGAGAGCTCTGAAGGGAAGGAGCACTGTTTTCCTTTTTCAACGCAGAATTGGCTGGAATTCAGATCCAAACACACCCCTTACCCTAATCCCAACAGTAACCCTAACCACTCCTCTAACCCAGACACACCCAACCCTATTCCCAACCGTAAATGTAATCCAAACCCTAACCCTATCTTTAGCCCCAACCCTAACTGTAGCCCCAACCCTAGCCCCAACCCTAGCCCCAACCCTAGCCCCAACCCTAGCCCTAGCAATAACCCTAGCCCTATCACTAGCCCTAACACTAGCCATAACACTAGCCCTAACCCTAGCCCTAACCCTAACCCTAGCCCCAACCCTAGCCCTAACCCTAGCCCTAGCCCCAACCCTAGCCCTAACCCTAACCCTAGCCCCAACCCTTGCCCTAACCCTAACACTAGCCCTAACTCTAGTCCTAACTCTAGCCCTAACCCTAACCCTAACCCTAATGGGAAAATGGAAATAAATACATTTTTTAATTTTTTTATTTTTCCCTAACTAAGGGGGTGATGAAGGGGGGTTTGATTTACTTTTATAGCGGGTTATTTAGCGGATTTTTATGATTGGCAGCTGTCACACACTGAAAGACGCTTTTCATTGCAAAAAATATTTTTTGCGTTACCACATTTTGAGAGCTGTAATTTTTCCATATTTGAGTCCACAGAGTCATGTGAGATCTTGTTTTTTGCGGGACGAGTTGACGTTTTTATTGGTAACATTTTCGGACACGTGACATTTTTTGATCGCTTTTTATTCCGATTTTTGTGAGGCAGAGTGATCAAAAACCAGCTATTCATGAATTTCTTTTGGGGGAGGCCTTTATACAGTTCCGCGTTTGGTAAAATTGATAAAGCAGTTTTATTCGTCGGGTCAGTACGATTACAGCGATATCTCATTTATATCATTTTTTTTATGTTTTGGCGCTTTTATACGATAAAAACTATTTTATAGAAAAAATAATTATTTTGGTATCGCTTTATTCTCAGGACTATAACTTTTTTATTTTTTTGCTGATGATGCTGTATTGTGGCTCGTTTTTTGCGGGACAAGATGACGTTTTCAGCAGTACCATGGTTATTTATATCAGTCTTTTTGATCGCGTGTTATTCCACTTTTTGTTCGGCGGTATGATAATAAAGCGTTGTTTTTTGCCTCGCTTTTTTTTTTTTTTCTTACGGTGTTTACTGAAGGGGTTAACTAGTGGGGCAGTTTTATAGGTTGGGTCGTTACGGACGCGGCGATACTAAATATGTGTACTTTTATTGTTTTTTTTATTTTATTTAGCTAAAGAAATGTATTTATGGGAATAATATATATATTTTTTTCTTTATTTAGGATATTTTTTTATTTTTTTTTTACACACATGTGGGGAATTTTTTTAAACTTTTTTACTTTGTCCCAGGGGGGGACATCACAGATCATTGATCTGGCAGTGTGCACAGCACTCTGCCAGATCTGCGATCTGCTGTGCAGGGCTGCAGGCTTACCAAGTGTCTGCTCTGAGCAGACACTCGGTAAGCCACCTCCCTCCCTGCAGGACCCGGATGCCGTGGCCATCTTGGATCCGGGACCTGCGGCGAGGAGGGAGGTAGGAGACCCTCCTACCCCTGCTCCGGGGGTCTCAGGGAAGCCCGCAGGGAGCCCCCTCCCTGCGCGATGCTTCCCTATACCGCCGGTACACCGCGATCATGTTTGATCGCGGTGTGCCGGGGTTTAATGTGCCGGGGGCGGTCCGTGACCGCTCCTGGCACATAGTGCCGGATGTCAGCTGCGATATGCAGCTGACACCCGGCCGCGATCGGCCGCGCTCCCCCCGTGAGCGCGGCCGATCCCGTATGACGTACTATCCCGTCGGTGGTCATACGGGCCCACCCCACCTCGACGGGGTAGTACGTCAGATGTCAGAAAGGGGTTAAGGTTGAAGGAAGACTTTAAGTCCATCTAGTTCAACCCATAGCCTAACATGCCCTAACATGTTGATCCAGGGGAAGGCAAAAAAACCCCATGTGGCAAACAGTAAGCTCCACCATGGGGACTGACAGTCTGCTCTCGTGATCTACATGTCTCACACTGGTAACTCCCCTTTTATTAAGAATAATACATCAGATTGCAGATATCAAAGTATTTTATTCTACTTTCTATGACCTTTATGCCCCTATAGACGGCTCAGGAGGAATAATCCTATTGACAGATTCCCTTTAAATAAAAAAAAAACATCCATCATTGGTAATAACCTATTTGTAAAAAACTAAAACCATATAATTTAACCACCATGTGATGAATGCCAATAAAATAAAAATACCAAATTTGTTGTTTATTGGTCAACTATCCTCTCGAAAAAAAAATATATATATATATACAGTATATATATATCTATACGGCTACAGTCATACTATCAGTATTTGTATTATTTGTAAGCCAAAATCAGGTGAGGAACAATCAGAGAAGAAGTATAATAGAAACACGTCACCACTTCTGTATTTATCACCCACTCCTGGTTTCGGCTTACAAATACTGATGGAAAATACTGACCAAATACTGAACATGTCCTAATACTGAGGCTATGGAAGGTAAATGGTGCAACTAAACCAAAAATTATTTATAGCCCCAAATGCATGCATTTTAGTAAGAAAAATAAATAAAATCTTATCCCCAGTGGTGGACATACCATTTAAATGTTTCTAATAAAAAATAAAATTATTCTCCCCAAAACAAATCCCATTGAAAATAATTAAAAATGACCTGGTCCTTAATCGGTTAAATAGTTCTCAGTCCACCTTAGATACTCAGCAACTGGAACATTTTTTTTCTACATCCATCTCATTGAATAAAGGAAAGGGATTAAAGGGACTGTTCCTAGTTTAATGCAACATAAATTACACATAACTGGCGAAAACAAGAGCAGTAAAGTACAGAATATATACTGGTTGTTTTGGGTACTAGAAACAAAGGCGTAACTGAAAAATTTCTAGACCCCAATGCAAAATCTGCCCCAGGGCCTCCTAAACTTCTATGCAGAATTTATAACACTGGTGTCTTCTTATACTACCTGAATGGGGGGAGTCCTCAAAAGGGATGAAGTTTTCCTGCTTCCTCGGCCCCATTTATAGCAATGTTCCTGACTTGTATGACCTCTACTTTGGTATTTTCTGCTTTTGAGAAAAGCGGACCGATTGTCATTATGATTTTGATCAGAGTTTGATCCCGAGTGTCATCATTTTTTTTGCACATGGAAAAAAAAAATCTCTATTTTTTACCTACCAAGCAGTCTGTTAAAATTAGACCGTACACGGATGGCATCAGAGTGCAGTCCTATTTTTTTCATGAACCCATTGACAATTTTGATCAGACACCTGGATTAATATTGGACATGTCTCCATTATCTTCTGTTTCCTCAAAAAACACGGACATGTGAACAGCCCCAGAGACTATTATATTTAAGAGTGCTATCCGTGAAAAACGCAGGTAGCCCTCATACAAGAATAACTGACATGTGAATGAGCCTCATTATTTAGCACGACTTCGAAGAAGGGGTAAAAAAAGGTTAATGTGAGTACCCCCTTTAAAAAATTCAACACTTTTATTCATACAGTGCTACAGAATAGAAAGCTGTAAATCTAAAGTGTGAACATACAATGATATTATCCTTTCCTGCGGACCGTCCGACTCTACGTCACTACTGTAGACATTAGGTATCTTCTTTAGATCTGTTTTGCAAATATACTTTTCTTACTATAAACCCCAACAAATGTGAAATAACGACTTATCGTGTAATATCTTGTAATGCAAAACAGAGAAAGGAGCAAACGGATCATTACTTACTGGATTGTAAATGGGAGCAAACGCCGCCATGTGCCGAGTCAGATCCTGTCAGAGGCTAATGGTGAAGAGAGTTTCGTTTCTCGCTGAAAGCAGTGAATGATTGAGAGAAGGGAAAAGAAAGCAGGAAGCAACACTCACTAACCAAGATCACTATGCAAAGGCCAAGACCAATAATACCAATATTACCACCACATGGTGACCACATAGTGGTAGATGCCAACCTTACAGAACATACAACAGATTACAGTACAGTTACAGATCGTGTCTTACATTTGACATTCTTTCCGATGGAGTCGCCCACTTTTCCCGTTTTTTCCATCTGGCCCAGACCGACATGAGGACTTCTCCATCCAGGACTCGTCTACAGAGTGGAATTCTACTAATGCTGTATTTATTATAGAATAGTGCATTTCATTAATTTCAAACTCTTTTACGTGAGATGTTCGCATCCATACTTACATACAAGAAAGAATTATTGAGCGTCTTAATGATATTTCTAATTGTGTCTGGTGCTGCTAAATATTTTTTGATGTGGACCAGGGTAAAACTGATCATTTTTGTGCTTATGGTATTGAATTAATAATGCAAAATTCCACCTGTTTTGGAGGTAGATGCCTGCTGCACAGGTTGTATGTCCGCCCCTATATGGAGGTGATACCTGGGGGGGGGGGGGGGGGGCTCTTTTAAGTAGCAAAACCTTTTGGATATTTAAACTTAATACTGTAGGTTGGAATTTGGAATTTGAGATGAGAAATGATGTACTATTATTAGTCTGTGTGTACAGATGAAAGAAGTGAAACTCCTTGCTCCCTGATCCCACTGCATACAGTAATAATTTCTCCTGAGACCTCCCACATATAGTAATAATTCCCCTTGAGTCCTCACCACCTACTGTATACTAATAATGCCCCCTGATCCCCCACGTACAGTAGTAACGCCCTCTGAGACCTCCCACATATAGTAATAATGCCCCTTGAGTCCTCACCACCTACTGTATACTAATAATGCCCCCTGATCCCCCACGTACAGTAGTAACACCCTCTGAGACCTCCCACACATAGTAATAATGCCCCTTGAGTCTCCGCCACCTACTGTATACTAATAATGCCCCCTGATCCCAACACATACAGTATTAACGCCCTCTGAGACCTTCCACATATAGTAATAACGCCCTTTGAGTCCTCGCCACCAACTGTATACTAATATTGCCCCCTGATCACCCCACGTACATTAATAACGCCCTCTGAGACCTCCCACATATAGTAATAATGCCCATTGAGTCCTCACCTCCTATTGTATACTAATAATGCTCCCTGGTCTCCCCACATACAGTAATAATGCCCTGATCCCCCCACATACATTAACGCCCTTTGAGACCTCTCACATAATGCCCCTAGAGTCCTCTCCACCTACTGTATACTAATAATGCCCCCTGAACCTACCACATACAGTATTAATGCCCTCTGAGACCTCCCACATTTAGTAATAATGCCCAATGAGTCCTCGCCACTTACTGTATACTAATAATGCCCCCTGATCCCCCACATATAGTAATAATGCCCTCTGAGACCTTTACATATAGTAATAACACCCTCTGCGACCTCCCACATACAATAATAACGCCCTCTGAGACCTCCCACATATAGTAATAATGCCCCCTGATCCCCCCACATATAGTAATAACGCCCTCTGAGACCCCAACATATAGTAATAACACCCTCTGAGACCCCCAACATATAGTAATGACGCGCCTTGAGTCCTCACCACCTAATCTATACTAATAATGCCCCCTGATCCCCCCACATACAATAATAACGCCCTCTGAGACATCCCACATATAGTAATAATGCCCCCTGATCCCCCCACATATAGTAATAACGCCCTTTGAGACCCCCAACATATAGTAATAACGCCCCTTGAGTCCTCACCACCTAATCTTCACTAATAATGCCCCCTGAACCCCCCACATACAATAATAACGCCCTCTGAGACCTCCCACATATAGTAATAATGCCCATTGAGTCCTCACCTCCTATTGTATACTAATAATGCTCCCTGGTCTCCCCACATACAGTAATAATGCCCTGATCCCCCCACATACATTAACGCCCTTTGAGACCTCTCACATAATGCCCCTAGAGTCCTCTCCACCTACTGTATACTAATAATGCCCCCTGAACCTACCACATACAGTATTAATGCCCTCTGAGACCTCCCACATTTAGTAATAATGCCCAATGAGTCCTCGCCACTTACTGTATACTAATAATGCCCCCTGATCCCCCACATATAGTAATAATGCCCTCTGAGACCTTTACATATAGTAATAACACCCTCTGCGACCTCCCACATACAATAATAACGCCCTCTGAGACCTCCCACATATAGTAATAATGCCCCCTGATCCCCCCACATATAGTAATAACGCCCTCTGAGACCCCAACATATAGTAATAACACCCTCTGAGACCCCCAACATATAGTAATGACGCGCCTTGAGTCCTCACCACCTAATCTATACTAATAATGCCCCCTGATCCCCCCACATACAATAATAACGCCCTCTGAGACATCCCACATATAGTAATAATGCCCCCTGATCCCCCCACATATAGTAATAACGCCCTTTGAGACCCCCAACATATAGTAATAACGCCCCTTGAGTCCTCACCACCTAATCTTCACTAATAATGCCCCCTGAACCCCCCACATACAATAATAACGCCCTCTGAGACCTCCCACATATAGTAATAATGTCCCCTGATCCCCCCACATATAGTAATAATGCCCCCGATCCCCCCACATATAGTAATAACGCCCTCTGAGACCCCCAACATATAGTAATAACGCCCCTTGAGTCCTCACCACCTAATCTATACTAATAATGCCCCCTGATCCCCCCCATATACAATAATAACGCCCTCTGAGACCTTTCATATATAGTAATAATGCCCCTTGAGTCCTCGCCACCTACTGTATATTAATAATGCCCCCTGATAACCCCGCATACAATAATAACGCCTTCTGAGACCTCCCACATATAGTAATAATATCAATAATAAAATGTTGTTTTTTTATTCTCATACAACTCCTTTAGGCAATAAAAGGTGTTTCATGTTGTAGAATCGAAAGTTAAGATAAAATTAGAAAATTCTATCAGCTTACCTATAAATATTATCAGTAGGTGTTATCAAACTGGCTGTTCTGCGAGTTTGTCACCTTAAGTCACACTCACAATAACCGTTTAAAAATTTTTTAAGGCTTTATATGGGAAGAATGTTTTAAGAAATAATATTTTTAAGCGGTTTCACACCAAGACGCACTTATCTGCTACAAAAACACCCAACTATCAGCTGATATTTCTGGGGAAAATTTCTTCTAGTTAAACACTTTCCCTGCAGCGGCCACTACAGGAGAAATATAGTATTACATGGCACCCATTCACTCAGATCGGTGGGTGGCACAATGGCTAATCTTTGGTGGATCTTATGCTTTGTAATATTCTAGATTCCAACATTAAATGGGGAGCTTATTTCAGAATGCTTATATTTGGATGGATCCATGTCTTTTTTTTAGCAAGACTTTACTCCTTTAATACCATAGAGAATAGACATGTCCTTCTAAAATCCATCAGTATATAAGATGGTTAGGAAACATTTATTAGAAAATAATCCCACTACAAGTGCCAACTCCCGTTATTTTATGAGATGCCGATGTGATTCAGTCAGATATCACCTGTAGAAGAACAGTTTATTAAATGCTAAGCATCTTACCAAACATACTGATGTGTATGAAAAGTTTGAGGAGTAATGCCTCCAGTAATACTCCAGCTAAGAACAAAAAAGATAGATTAAAACTGCAGTTTTTTATTGCAGAACATTAAAATGCTTGTGGTTCCTCCAGTGGTATTAAACCAACGCATTTCGGTTACGCCTTAATCATAACCATTATTAATTTTTTTGCACCTCATTTTTCCGGGTACAGCCAACCCCAGCATTTTTAGCCTTGTAAACTAGGGAGTCTGTCCTCATGGGGTGAGTGCACTTATATAGCGCTGGGCAGCCGCCTGATCTAATAGTATGGGCGTCACTAACAGGCTGTAAGCCCGACACTGTGCATTACCTGTGTGTGACCAGCGCCCTATACAAGCCGCTTTTGTGCAACTTAATACAAAGCAGTCACCCCCTCCATGAGCTGGGAGGTTGAGAGTGGTTGTCTCATCAGTATTTTGCACCTGTGTTGCCACCATCTTTATTACATGGGTTTGCTGCATCCTATATTAGTTCTGAGACCTGGGCAGGTAAATACTGCTGCCCTTATTTGCTGTGTTAATTCTTGAATTTTTGGAGGATTTTTTTATTCCGCTTTTTGCGGCTTTGCTTTTAATTTTATTCCATCAACACAGAAACAAATACGATTAGTTTTGCAAAAAAATCAATTATTGAAATACAGGGTATTAAGTAATACAAGATTAGGATAAATGACAATAAACACACTTTAAGGGCTCATTTCCACATGCGAGGCACAAGTCCGTATCTCGCATGTGGAAACCAAGCTCTGGCGCCGGCACTTTGGAGCGGAGCTGTGCAGCTCCATGTGTTCCTATGCGGCCGCACGCTCCGCTCTGGAGTGCCGGCTCCACAGCTTGGTTTCCACATGCGAGATACGGACGTGTGCCTCGCATGTGGAAATGAGCCCTAACAGTTGCAGTACGAATCCTCTATCTGATCTGGCCATTTTCCAGCAGGAGCTGCGCTCTAATGTCCCTTATGCGATAACTCCCAAAGACGATACTCTCAACTATATAAGAATGGCTCTTCGGCAAGTTTCCAATTAATTTAAAAGCACTAACGGGGGGTCACTGGTATTTACCGTTAGGCCGCAAGTCCTCCTGACAAAGTCAAGTAATGCTCTCTGGGCCCTCCTCACACTTGCCGGATCCCATTCCGTCTGGTACACAGCCCTGGATCGAACCCAATACCGTAAGTCAGTGTTAGAACTAGCAGCCTAGATCACTCGCGCTTCCGGATCACCATGTCAGGCATCCACTTCTGCATGGCAGCCCACACATGGTCTTCAGTGCTTGACCTGGGACAGTTGACTATCAGGCCAGGATGGAGAAGAGCTGGGCCTCCGGTCTTGAATGGAGTATTCTGGATCCCAGGCCTTGATTAATGTCATCCGGATCTCGCTCACTGGCTCACAACGTCCCACCTGTCTCGTTCTCCATGGGCATCCTGGTGGCTCAGCCACTGCGTCCCTCCGCGCAGATGTTATACTGGTTTCCCTTGTTGGCGCCAACTAACTTATAGCCTTGTCACTCTGGCTTTTTATATCAGTAACTGCACCATAGGTGTCATCTGGCCTGGTGCTCTCTCACCCATCCTTCCCAAAACACTTCTCCCTTCCTTTGGTTCCGCTAGGTTCAGTTTGGAGAATAGGTGGAAACCTCCGTTCACAAATTCTGCACAACGCTCAGTAACCTCATCTTCCAGGCGGGACATCCTTACAACTTCTCTATGCACTGTGTAAAAAAAAAAGCACTAAAGTTTGCTGGATCTTATTTCACACTGACATTTTATACTAAACCTTTGTCATCATAGATTAAAGGGTTATTTCCAAAATATTAAGGAGGATAGGGGATAACATACTCATTGCTAGGTGGATGACTGCTGTCATCCCCCATAAATCTGAAGTTCGGACCTTAGGTACCCCGCTCTGCAGATGTGCTCATGTTTGGCCTCAGCTCTATTCATTATCTGTGGGATTATCCTATAAATAGAGGACAACTTATTATTTTGGGAATAACCTACACCCCATATTCACTTATCCATGTTGTCTGTGGCTCATTTTGGGACAGTGCTGCTTTTTGTGCTTTGTTTGTACCTGTGTGGGCTGGTTCTTATGCCTACCACAATATTGACATGTCACTCCCACGTTCTACAGGCGAGGAACATAGCTAAAGTATACAGTTCCTCCCATCAGTATTTACAAAAAGTAATAAAGTGGAGCACTGCTCTTCAGTGCAGTAAATGCAAGGAGCTAAAAATGGAGTAACTGAAAAAGCACCAATAAATATATAAAAATATTATTTTATTCATAAACCATTAAAACGTTGAAAGATAAATCATAGAAGGTCAATCAAGGAGAAACTCAAGTGGAGGAGCAAAAAACATATTGCAGCAACTCCATAAAGTGATAAAACTCAACTGAGATAAATGAGATCAACCCATACACATGCCACTACGAGGAAAATCATATATAGAACCACAGAGCTTGGCTAAATAAAACAGAAAAACCGCAGTACCAAATGTATCACATAAGTAATGTAGTATAAATATAAAGTGCAGTGGATACCCATGAAGATTGAGGCTCCTGACCCTTTCACACTGCCCTGACGCACGTTTTGCAGCCGTCAGGGTCAATCAAATGGTTTTACATTTACTGGCTCTTCAGTGAATAAACTGCGTATTGGTACACTCCCTGCTTTCTGCTAGGTTTTAGTTCACACTTCCCTTATGTAACATACCTTTGTCAGAATAAGCTACTACTGCGTGTTATTACCTGTCCATGTCATGCCTAGCTCATTTTTCTGTGTGGATGTACCCTCCATGTTTATCCTGTTTTTTTATACATGTTTTTACATGTATTATGATAATAAAGTATCTATTTAGCATTTACTATTGCATTTTGTGGGAATCTTTGTAGAAGTTTATTACTGTAATCTACACTCACCGGCCACTTTATTAGGTACACCTGTCCAACTTCTTGTTAACACTTAATTTCTAATCAGCCAATCACATGGCGGCAACTCAGTGCATTTAGGCATGTAGACATGGTCAAGACAATCTCCTGCAGTTCAAACCGAGCATCAGTATGGGGAAGAAAGGTGATTTGAGTGCCTTTGAACGTGGCATGGTTGTTGGTGCCAGAAGGGCTGGTCTGAGTATTTCAGAAACTGCTGATCTACTGGGATTTTCACGCACAACCATCTCTAGGGTTTACAGAGAATGGTCTGAAAAAGAAAAAAAATCCAGTGAGTGGCAGTTCTGTGGGCGGAAATGCCTTGTTGATGCCAGAGGTCAGAGGAGAATGGGCAGACTGGTTCGAGCTGATAGAAAGGCAACAGTGACTCAAATCGCCACCCGTTACAACCAAGGTAGGCCTAAGAGCATCTCTGAACGCACAGTGCGTCGAACTTTGAGGCAGATGGGCTACAGCAGCAGAAGACCACACCGGGTACCACTCCTTTCAGCTAAGAACAGG
The DNA here is from genome assembly GCF_051348905.1 of Ranitomeya variabilis. NCBI lineage: Eukaryota > Metazoa > Chordata > Amphibia > Anura > Dendrobatidae > Ranitomeya > Ranitomeya variabilis. The sequence goes on from NC_135233.1 coordinate 345,591,635, forward strand.
AATCTGAGGCTACAATTTGTGCAAGCTCATCGAAATTGGACAGTAGAAGATTGGAAAAACGTTGCTTGGTCTGATGAGTCTCGATTTCTGCTGCGACATTCAGATGGTAGGGTCAGACTTTGGCGTAAACAACATGAAAGCATGGATCCATCCTGCCTTGTATGGAGCATCTTTGGGATGTGCAGCCGACAAATCTGCGGCAAGTGTGTGATGCCATCATGTCAATATGGACCAAAATCTCTGAGGAATGCTTCCAGCACCTTGTTGAATCTATGCCACGAAGAATTGAGGCAGTTCGGAAGGCAAAAGGGGGTCCAACCCGTTACTAGCATGGTGTACCTAATAAAGTGGCCGGTGAGTGTACATGGCACAGGACTGCTTCATAAAATTAATGGAAGGCTTCAATTTGTGGATATTGGTTACGTCTACAAAATTGTTGAAAACCATGGTGGCAATGAGGCTATAGGTTCCCACACACTAGACCAACGTCAGCTGAATCCGCCAGTACCGGTGGGATTGGCCAACGGTCTAAGGCGTATGGAGGCCTCACAACTGTGAAGATGTTGGGGAGAGATGGACTTGGCATGTCCGATTTTGGACTGCAACTACAGGAATCTGGCAGTGATTCTTTCGAAAAGGACACAGCCGTGCACGGTTGTGCTGAGCTTTCTTGTGTATGGCAAGTCCGGAGAACATAGTTTTCAGCAGAAGGATCAGCAAAACCATTGCTGGCCCGTGAGCTATCAATTGTTTATGGGGGACGTTAAACACAGATGTTTGAGTCAGTCTGTAATTGAAGTCAGTAGGAATATGGCTTTCTACTGAGTAGACAAAGGAAGATGGAAGATTATGGCACTTATATCCCAACAATCCCAGGGGTGAGGAGATACTGATGAGACAGAATAATTTTCGTGGACCTCTGTTCTTTAAATTAAAACAGGTCGCCCACTCACACCCGATTCTCATCCCATTGATGGAAAACACCAGACTTTAATTTCACCTTCAAATTATCTGCTAATCCTAAAGGTTCACATACTTTTGCCACTTACATACATGTGATATTGGATATTTGGATGTCATAGTCTAATATTTTTGACTAATTTGTTTGATTTGATTCTCTTTATCTACTTTTGTGTTAAAATATGTAGTTTTAGGTCAAATTTATGCAGAAATATGGAAAATACTAAAGAGTTCACAAACTGTTAACACCACTGTATGGCATTACACGTGCCTTAAATCTAGTTTTCTTATTTAGTAAAATACTCCTGTGTTTATTGCACAGTACCATAGACTTGCAGTTTTATCTTTTTATCTGTTCTTGTTGCATTGTCTATGGGCACAGACTGTGCACACTCAGACTGCTAGGAGTGTTGCCAATGTATGTATAGCCCAGGGACAATATAGGAATTTAATCGCATGGTTGGCATCATATAGACAACCTTCTCTTACTTCCTCTTGCTATATTATTACCAAATTTTAAAGGGAACCTGTCAGCAGGATTGTGCACAGTAACCTGCAGGCAGTGTCAGGTCGGCGCCATTATACTGATTACAATGATACCTGGGTTGATTAAATCCGTCTTGTGGTTGTTGTTTAATCTGTATTTTCAGTTTTCAGTTAATGAGATTCGGATGCAGCCTGTGGGTTGGTATGTGGGCGGGGCAGTGGATGGGATATGGGCGGGGCTTTTGTGGTGCTTTGCTTACATATACATCAATATGGGCTGCCCCCTTTTTTACATACTGAATATAATATTGTGTGGGGAAAAAAATTACCATTCATAACTCATGCGCCAGCGGATACTATGCCTATATGTATTTATTATTTAGTCATATAGTATTGTGGGGAGAAAAAATATATATTTTCATCAAAATAGCACCATCGATTGTGCCTGCGCAGTAGCATCTATCGCGTTCCAGTTGATGCTACTGAGAAGGCACCGCTGCCACCATTTTGATGGAGCCAATTTTTTTTCTCTAGCAAAATGATGCTGACGTACTAGCATCTATCGCCTTCTGATAGATGCTACTGCGCAGGCACCACCTCCGCCATCTTGACGGAGCCAGTTTTTTCTTCCTCTAGCAAAATGGTGCCAGCGGAGGCACCTGCGCAGTAGCATCTATCTGTACGTGATAGATGCTACGGCGCCGGAGTGCCATCGACACCATTTTTATGAAAATATTGTTTTTTATTCTCCCCACAATACTATGTGACTAAAAAATAAAATCATATAGGAATATTATCCATCATGTCATGGTAGAGCGCAGGCGCCTGCTTCATGAATGTTAATGTTTTTTTCCACACAATATTCTATGCAGTATGTAAAATAGGGGGCAAGTCAGTGAAGGATCAGTGACCTGTCAGAAGTCATACTGTTGAATACCTAAGCAGAGCACCACATGAAGCCCCGCCCACAGCACCGCCCACAGGCCACCCTGGAGCTCAAGCATACCATTAACTCAAAACTGAAGATAAAGATTAGCCCCTTTACCCCCAAGGGTGGTTTGCACGTTAATGACCGGGCCAATTTTTACAATTCTGACCACTGTCCCTTTATGAGGTTATAACTCTGGAAGGCTTCAACGGATCCCGGTGATTCTGACATTGTTTTCTCATGACATATTGTACTTCATGATAGTGGTAAAATTTCTCTGATATTACCTGAGTTTATAAGGTGAAAAAAATGGAAATTTGGTGAAAATTTTGAAAATTTCGCAATTTTCCAACTTTGAATTTCTATGCAATTAAATCACTGAGATATGTCACACAAAATACTTAATAAGTAACATTTCCCACATGTCTACTTTACATCAGCACAATTTTGGAACCAAAATTTTTTTTGTTAGGAAGTTATAAGGGTTAAAATTTGACCAGCAATTTCTCATTTTTACAACACCATTTTTTTTTTTAGGGACCACATCTCATTTGAAGTCATTTTGAGGGGTCCATATGACAGAAAATACCCAAGTGTGACACCATTCAAGGTGCTCAAAACCACATTCAAAAAGTTTATTAACCCTTCAGGTGTTTCACAGGAATTTTTGGAATGTTTAAATAAAAATGAACATTTAACTTTTTTTCACAAAAAAATTTACTTCAGCTCCAATTTGTTTTATTTTACCAAGGGTAACAGGAGAAAATGGACCCCAAAAGTTGTTGTACAATTTGACCTGAGTACGCCGATACCCCATATGTGGGGGTAAACCACTGTTTGGGCACATGGCAGAGCTTGGAAGGGAAGGAGCGCCATTTGACTTTTCAATGCAAAATTGACTGGAATTGAGATGGCACGCCATGTTGCGTTTGGAGAGCCCCTGATGTGCCTAAACATTGAAACCCCCAACAAGTGACACCATTTTGGAAAGTAGATCCCCTAAGGAACTTATCTAGATGTGTGGTGAGCACTTTGACCCATTAAGTGATTCACAGAAGTTTATAATGCAGAGCCATAAAAATAAAAAATCATATTTTTTCACAAAAATGATCTTTTCGCCCCCAATTTTTTATTTTCCAAAGGGTAAGAGAAGAAATTAGACCCCAAAATTTGTTGTGCAATTTGTTCTGAGTACGCAGCATCAATAGTAAAAAGATCTAATGTTAAAAATTATAAAAAAAAAAAAAAAACCTGCTATTCTCACCTTCCGTCGTCTGACGATGCTCTCGCGCCTGCCGCCATCTTCCACTCCCAGAGATGCATTGCGAAATTACCGCGAGACCGCTAAGTCATCTGGGTAATTTCGGAATGCATCCTGGGAACGGAAGATGGTGGCAGCCGCGCGCGCATCGCCAGAGCTTCGCTGGATCCCAGCAGGTGAGTATATAACTATTTTTTATTTTAATTATTTTTTTTTTAACAGGGATATGGTGCCCACACTGCTAAATACTACTTGGGCTGTGTTATATACCGCGTGGCTGCTATATACTACATGGGCAGTGATATATACTGCGTGGGCTGTGTTATATACTGCGTGGGCTGTGCTATATACTAAGTGCCCTGTGTTATATACTGCGTGGCATGTGCTATATACTACATCGCCTGTGTGCCTGTGTTATATACTGTGTGGCTGCTATATACTGCGTGAGCTGTGTTATATACTGCATGGCCTGTGCTATATACTATGTCGCCTGTGTGCCTGTGTTATATACTGCGTGGCTGCTATATACTGCGTGGGTTGTTATATAGTACGTGGGCAGTGTTATATACTGTTTGGGCTGTGTTAGATACTGTGTGGCCACTGTTATATACTGCGTGGCCTGTATTAACGCATCGGGTATTTTACAATATGTATGTATATAGCTGCCACATAGTATATAGCACAGGCCACGTAGTATTTGTCTGCTATATACTACATGGCTCCTATACACTACGTGGCCTGTGCTATATACTATGTGGCTGCTATATACATACATACATACATATTCTAGAATACCCGATGCGTTAAAATCGGGCCACCATCTAGTGTTTGCAATAAACTTCTATCTTTCATGCCACAGATATATTTAACTGTACTCACGCGTTCAACAAAGGAAAAAAAAACAGGAAGAAAAAATTAAAGTGAACCTGTCACCTGTAGAAATACTATTTACCTACAGATAAGGGATTTATCCTTATAGCGTTTCTCCAGGTGAAAGGTTCCCTTTAAACAGAGAGCACTAGTAAGTTACCCTTGGGTCTTCCTACTGCTTACAGCCATTTTTAATCTGTAACACTACAGTAAAAGCTATTACAAGCAGCACGATTAGTAAATGTAAATGCTGTGTGAAGGGACATTTACAATATTAGATTGTTGCCTAGCTCTGACTCTGATAAAATCAAGTGAGGATCATCACTATCAGATCATCCCTGCACAAGTTTTCATCAGTTGATGGTGGTTTCAATAAGTTGCCCCATCTAAAGTTATCATCACAATGCACTATTACAAATCTACAGTTTACAGCTTTACATACAGGTGTGCTCAATAGTTTACATACCCTGGGAGAATTTTTGCTTTTTTGGCCTATTTTTCAGAGAATATGAATGATAACACCCAGAGGCGTAGCTAGGGTTTCAACTTAAGGTACCGTCACATTAAGCGACGCTGCAGCAATATAGACAACGATGCCGATCGCTGCAGCGTTGCTGTTTCGTCGCTGTGTGGTCGCTGGAGAGTTGTCACACAGACGGCTCTCCAGCGACCAACTATGCCGAAGTCCCCGGGTAACCAGGGTAAACATCGGGTTACTAAGCGCAGGGCCGCACTTAGTAACCCAATGTTTACCCTGGTTACCAGTGTAAATGCAAAAAAAACAAACACTACATACTTACATTCCGGTGTCTGTCGCGTCCCCCGGCGTCCGCTTCCCTGCACTGTGTAAGCGCCGGCCCTAAAGCAGAGCGGTGACGTCACCGCTGTGCTCTGCTTTACGGCCGGCCGGCGCTGACACAGTGCAGGGAAGCGGACGCCGGAGGACGCGACAGACATCAGAAGGTGAGTATGTAGTGTTTGGGTTTTTTTACATTTACACTGGTAACCAGGGTAAATATTGGGTTACTAAGCGCGGCCCTGCGCTTAGTAACCCGATGTTTACCCTGGTTACCAGTGAAGACATCGCTGGATCGGTGTTACACACGCCGATCCAGCGATGTCAGCGGGTGATCCAGCGACGAAATAAGGTGCTGGCCTTCTAGCTCCGGCCAACGATATCACAGCAGGATCCTGATCGCTGCTGCGTGTCAAACACAACGATATCGCTATCCAGGACGCTGCAACGTCACGGATCGCTATCGTTATCGTTGTTAAGTTGTTCAGTGTGAAGGTACCTTTAGGGGGGGCGAAACATCTGAGTGGGCCCCTAACCAGCTAACCCTGATTACAGCTACGGTTGCGCACTCTAATTGTGAATATAGGGGAACCTCAGAATATGACCGCTCTGTTATTGAAAATAAATCTATGCACAAAAACGAACGTTGACTTTACTGCCATATTGTGACCATATGCAACTTTGATGGTCACAATACTCTGAGTGCCCCTATAACAACGATGCTTAGTGCCCACTTAACATTTAATAATGTCCCCTAAGTTCCCCCATGTACTGCTCCATTATACACTGTATGGTGAGCTTAAAGCTTCCCTATACACAGTATAAGGCCCCCACTGCTCCCCTATACACCGTACGATGTTCTCACTGCTCCCCTTTACACAGTATGATGTTCCCACTGCTCCCCTCTACACAGTATGAGCCCAATGCTCCCCTATACACAGTATAATGCTGACAGAACTCCACTATAGAAAGTATAATGTCCCCCCCAGAGCTCCCCTATATACAGTGTAATGGGCAAACAGCTCCCATATGCACAATATGCCTTCACAGTTCCCTATACACAGAATGGGCTTGCAGCTCCCTAATACAAAGTATGATGGGCTTGCAGCTCCCTTATACACAGTGTGATTGGTCCGCAGCTCCCTTATACACAGTATGATGTCCCCCACAGTTCCCCTGTACACAGTATGATGGGCCCACAGCTTCCTTATACAGTATGATGGGCCTGCAGCTCCCGTCAAACAGTATGATGTCCCTCACAGTTCCCCTGTACACAGTATGATGGGCCCACAGCTTCCTTATACACAGTATGATGGGCCTGCAGCTCCCGTCAAACAGTATGATGTCCCTCACAGTTCCCCTGTACACAGTATGATGGGCCCACAGCTTCCTTATACACAGTATGATGTCCCGCAGCTCCCTTATATACAGTATGATGGGCCCGCAGCTCCCTTATACACAGTGTGATTGGCCCGCAGCTCCCTTATACACAGTGTGATGGGCCCACAGCTCCCTTATACACAGTGTGATGGGCCCACAGCTCCCTTATACACAGTATGATGGGCCCGCAGCTCCCTTATACACAGTATGATGGGCCCGCAGCTCCCTTATACACAGTATGATGGGCCCGCAGCTCCCTTATACACAGTGTGATGGGCCCGCAGCTCCCTTATACACAGTATGATGGGCCCGCAGCTCCTGTATACACAGTATGATGGGCCCGCAGCTCCCTTATACACAGTATGATGGGCCCGCAGCTCCCTTATACACAGTATGATGGACCCGCAGCTCCCTTATACACAGTATGATGTGTGCACAGCTCCCTTATACACAGTGTGATGGGCCCGCAGATCCCTTATACACTGTCCGATGGACTTACAGCTTCCTTATACACAGTATGATGGACTCACAGCTCCCTGTAATGATTTGGATGCCCCGGTCATTTACTCATCCTCCGGCATATTCACTATTTTGTGGCACTGCTGCAGTGCCGCTGCTCAAACTTGTGAGCGCAGCTTCTGACTGGCCAGAAGTTAGAACCTATGTCACAGGCGCTCAATGTAAGACTATGAGGCTATGTGCACTTGTTGCGGATTCGTGTGCGGATTTACCGCGGATTTCCTGTGTTTTTTGTGCAGATTTCACCTGCGGATTCCTATACAGGAGCAGGTGTAAAACGCTGCGGAATCCGCACAAAGAATTGACATGCTACGGAAAATACAACGCAGCGTTTCCTTGTGGTATTTTCCACACCATGGGCACTGCGGATTTGGTTTTCCATAGGTTTACATGGCGCTGTAAACCAGATGGAAAACTGCTGCGCATCTGCAGCGGCTAATCCGCACCGTGTGCACATAGCCTGAGAGTGAGAAAGAGGCCAGAACGAGGCTCCCACAGACTCACACTGATTAGTGACCTCTGCGCTGCTCCATGAAACACTGGAGCCTCGGACCGGTCACAAACTGCAGGAGACGGAGCCGAGCGGAGACTAAAACAGATGAAAACGCCAGAAGGTGAGTATCAGACAGGGGACGGGGATTGTCAGCACTGCTCCAGCAATGAAATAAAAAATAATGCTGGAGTGGTGCTGTAAATGTGATGCAGCTCTTGGTTACTGTATGCGGGCTCCTAATACTAATACTCATAAAAGACCCAGGTGGTACATATCAAAGGCCCCCGACCCCTCATCTCCAGCCTCCCCAGACAGCAAATATTACATGATGGAGTACATATAATATCAGAACTAAACATTATAATATTCAGCCCCCAGTGACATGTCCCCCCTCCCCCACTTCAGCCCCAATACCCCCATCATCTCACATCCACCCCTCAGTGCCCTGTCCCACCTCACCCACCTTCTGCCCTCACAACCCCCAAATGGTCTCACATTTACCCTCCAGTGCCCTGTCCCCCCTCCCCCACAATACCCCAACGGTCTCACAGTGACAAACCTGAATTTCAGAAACCTAATAAGTCCCATACCCACTTACTGATAAAGCTTGCACTGCAGGCAGGACCAGGAAGTGTAACCGAAATGCAAGGTGTGGACTCTAGGACCCAGCGTGCCTGAGCCAATCCCAGCGTGCACAGAGTGAGGAAAACTACTAGTGATGTGTCGTTCGCGAACGAGCCGACACAAAGAGCCGGCTCCCTGCTGTGAACGATGGGAGCCGGCACACCAGTGAGAGCCACTAAAATCCCTGAATGGCTCTCACTGGGCGTAAAATCCCGGACTTCGGGAGGCGTAACTCCGCCCACCTGAGCAAAACCCCGCCCACTCTTCAATTTAATTGGCTCTCTAAAAAGTGGGCGGAGTTTCTTCGGTAGGTGGGCGGAGTTTCGGACGCCTGAACAGGTACTCAATAGGGATCTAATACGATCCTAAAAGAGCCGGTTCACGAGCCGAAAGAGCCGGCTCTTTTTGGTGAGCGGAGCCATGAGAGCCGGATCACCAAAAAGAGCCGGACTGCCCATCACTAAAAACTACAGCCGGAAAAGCTTCATCATCAGGTCAGACGGGCGAAACCATTCACTGCAGGGGGGAGACAGCAGCCGGCCACTGTGCTAATAGCCAGCAGAGTCTCCGTCAGACAGGAGCAGACATTATACTGTTCTGCTCCTATGCGGTTTTCTGCCTCGTCACAGAGATGGCCCTGCCCTGGCTCCCAGTGGGCCCCTTCATGTGACAGGGCCCGAGGCGACGGCCCTCTCTGCCCCCCCAGTAGCTAAGCTACTGATAACACCAAAACTTTTTCTCTGCTCATGAAAACATCCCAAGGTTCCCTGATTGAGCACAGCTGTACATAATTTAACCCCTTCATGACCCAGCCTATTTTGGCCTTAATGACCTGGCCGTTTTTTGCAATTCTGACCAGTGTCCCTTTATGAGGTAATAACTCCGGAACGCTTCAACGGATCCTAGCGATTCTGAGATTGTTTTTTCGTGACATATTGGGCTTCATGTTAGTGGTAAATTTAGGTCGATAATTTCTGAGTTTATTTGTGAAAAAAACGGAAATTTGGCAAAAATTTTGAAAATTTCGCAATTTTCACATTTTGAATTTTTATTCTGTTAAACCAGAGAGTTATGTGACACAAAATAGTTAATAAATAACATTTCCCACATGTCTACTTTACATCAGCACAATTTTGGAAACAAATTTTTTTTTTGCTAGGAAGTTATAAGGGTTAAAATTTGACCAGTGATTTCTCATTTTTACAACAAAATTTACAAAACCATTTTTTTTAGGGACCACCTCACATTTGAAGTCAGTTTGAGGGTTCTATATGGCTGAAAATACCCAAAAGTGACACCATTCTAAAAACTGCACCCCTCAAGGTGCTCAAAACCACATTCAAGAAGTTTATTAACCCTTCAGGTGTTTCACAGCAGCAGAAGCAACATGGAAGTAAAAAATGAACATTTAACTTTTTAGTCACAAAAATTATCTTTTAGCAACAATTTTTTTATTTTCCCAAGGGTAAAATGAGAAACTGGACCACGAACGTTGTTGTCCAATTTCTCCTGAGTACGCTGATACCTCATATGTGGGGGTAAACCACTGTTTGGGCACATGGCAGGGCTCGGAAGGGAAGGAGCGCCATTTGACTTTTTGAATGAAAAATTGGCTCCAATCTTTAGCGGACACCATGTCACGTTTGGAGAGCCCCCGTGTGCCTAAACATTGGAGCTCCCCCACAAGTGACCCCATTTTGGAAACTAGACCCCCAAGGAACTTATCTAGAAGCATAGTGAGCACTTTAAACCCCCAGGTGCTTCACAAATTGATCCGTAAAAATGAAAAAGTACTTTTTTTTTCACAAAAAAATTATTTTAGCCTCAATTTTTTCATTTTCACATGGGCAACAGGATAAAATGGATCCTAAAATTTGTTGGACAATTTCTCCTGAGTGCACCGATACCTCACATGTGGGGGTAAACCACTGTTTGGGCACATGGTAAGGCTCGGAAGGGAAGGAGCGCCATTTGACTTTTTGAATGAAAAATTATCTCCATCGCTAGCGGACACCATGTCACGTTTGGAGAGCCCCTGTGTGCCTAAACATTGGAGCTCCCCTACAAGTGACCCCATTTTGGAAACTAGACCCCCCAAGGAACTTATCTAGATGCATAGTGAGCACTAAAAACCCCCAGGTGCTTCACAGAAGTTTATAACGCAGAGCCGTGAAAATAAAAAATAATTTTTCTTTCCCTAAAAATGATTTTTAGCCTGGAATTTTTTATTTTCTCAAGGGTAATAGGAGAAATTGGACCCCAAATGTTGTTGTCCAGTTTGTCCTGAGTACCATGATACCCCATATGTGGGGGTAAACCACTGTTTGGGCGCACGGCAGGGCTCGGAAGGGAAGGGACGCCATTTGGCTTTTTGAATGGAAAATTAGCTCGAATCATTAGCGGACACCATGTCGCGTTTGGAGAGCCCCTGTGTGCCTAAACATTGGAGCTCCCCCATAAGTGACCCCATTTTGGAAACTAGACCTCCCAAGGAACTAATCTAGATGTGTGGTGAGCACTTTGAACCCCCAAGTGCCTCACAGAAGTTTATAACGCAGAGCCATGAAAATAAAAAATAATTATTCTTTTCTCAAAAATGATTTTTTAGCCCACAATTTTTTTATTTTCCCAAGGGTATCAGGAGAAATTGGACCCCAAAAGTTGTTGTCCAGTTTCTCCTGAGTACGCTGATACCCCATATGTGGGGGTAAACCACTGTTTTGGCACACGTCGGGGTTCGGAAGGGAAGTAGTGACGTTTTGAAATGCAGACTTTGATGGAATGCTCTGCGGGCGTCAGGTTGCGTTTGCAGAGCCCCTGATGTGCTTAAACAGTAGGAACTCCCCACAAGTGACCCCATTTTGGAAACTAGACCCCCCAAGGAACTTATCTAGATGTGTGGTGAGCACTTTCAACCCCCAAGTGCTTCACAGAAGTTTATAATGCAGAGCTGTGAAAATAAAAAATAATTGTTCTTTCCTCAAAAATTATGTTTTAGCAAGTAATTTTTTATTTTTGCAAGGGTAACAGGAGAAATTGGACCCCAATAGTTGTTGCCCAGTTTGTCCTGAGTACGCTGGTACCCCATATGTGGGGGTAAACCACTGTTTGGGCGCACGTCGGGGCTTGGAAGGGAGGGAGCACCATTTGACTTTTTGAACGCAAGATTGGCTGGAATCAATGGTGGCGCCATGTTGCGTTTGGAGACCCCTGATGTGCCTAAACAGTGGAAACCCCTCAATTCTAACTTCAACACTAACCCCAACACACCCCTAACCCTAATCCCAACTGTAGCCATAACCCTAATCACAACCCTAACCCCAACACACCCCTAACCACAACCCTAATCCCGTGTGCCCTCCCGGACCTTGAGCTTAGAGAATCCACATCACCTAGACAAACAAGGACAAAAAGGAAATAACTAAGGGCTACGGACAGAAACGTGTCAGAATTGACATTTCTTTTTAAAATTGCCGGGACAATTCGTTATTTGTAATCATGTGAAACAAAAAAACAAACTTTTTCCAGAATTTAGCCAATGGATCTTTTTTTCTCAATTTGTCTGCCACATATTGGACATTGTATTAGGTGGTCCGACGGCAACTTATCCCAGGAGACATCACCAATTATATTGCTTTTCCTAGACGCTGTTCATCTCCTCACTGACAGTGGGTCATCTACTCTCTAGGTACCATAATTGATTTCTGTGATTCTCACTCATTCTCTTTACCAGGTAAGCACACACATGCAACACATTCTGAATCCAGCCCAGGAGGGGGAGCTCAGAACCCGGATTCAGGGGAGCTTCCCTCAGCTTTAAGTGTCCTGGTCTGGAGAAGGAGTTAGTTCAGTTGGAGAGAGACACTGAGACAGAAGGAAGTCTGAGAGAGCAGACAGCGGAGCCGTGCAGCCAGGACTGTGCGGCGGCTCCTGGGAAGAGGAGAACCTGAAAGATTGTTGCATGCAGTGGAGCATTGAGGAAAGGAGCACAGGAGTGGAACAGGGCTCAGAGGGGAACTGTGACCGGGCACCCTCAGAGCCAAAGTGCAGAAACCGGGTACCGGGAGCCCAAGGCTTTAGTGGAACTCTAAGACACTTAGCAGAACCGGAGGGCACTAAACTATACATTAAATGCCCACACCAAGCCTGAGGTACAACAGTACTCTTAGAGCCCGGGTCGTGGTAAAGACACTATAAAAAAGCTCAAACTGCCTACCGTACAGGCAACTGTCCCAGGACAGAAGAGAGAGGATTCCTTGCCAGCAAGCTACAAGCGGCAGGGGCCTCGCCATCTTAGCGCAAGTAGGAAAGGCTTAAGGACCTCACCTGGGAGAGGGATCACCTTTGCCTCCAAGCTGGCCAGACCACATCAACATCTGTGCCTGGTACCCTGGACTGTGGACTATTACCATCAGTAATCCAGGTAAAGACTTTATAACTTGTGTCTTTCACTTATTCGTCGGCATACAACACCCTTGCCACACACCTTGGGAGCCCTGGGGACACCGCTTCACCTGTGGGAAGCGTCACCATCCAGCCACCATACCATCACCCCAGAGGACCCCTTTAAGCGGCTTCGGTCCCTACTGACCCAGAACCACAGGTGGTGTCACGAACAATAGACTTTATTCACAAATCCCCTTTAAAAGACCTTCCCCTTTTTAATTGGGCGCTCAGGGCCACAGACCGGTTCGCAGCCACGTGACCTCCCCTTTAAAACCGGACCCATACTGAGTACCCCACGGCCCTGGTAGGGCGTTCCAAGTGCATACTGTGTAATCTAAAAATCCACTAAAATTTCCTCCTTTTAAGTCTAGCCGCCGGATCAAGACCTCCTCTCACATTAATGGGGATGTGGTCCACAATTCAAAATTTCAGATAATTAAGATGATGTCCCATTGTAACATAATGTTTCAGAACAGGAAGCTTTACTTCCTCAGGACAAATTGTGGATTAAAGTGATCTCACCAACATTAAGTAATTTACATGTACAGTGAAGTACTTACATTGTTATATGGTCTAATATATATGCCAGAAGGTATTTAGTTTAGTGGACTCTTATCAGTGATGGGATGTTAACATATGTTTCCCGTCACCAGGATTTTAAGAGTTCCTGCAGTTTTAGACATGGGTATGGACATGCTTGTTCTTTGTACCCCAAGTGTACCTTGTCGTATTGTCAGGCTGGGACCTACATCCTCTTGTCACAATATTCAGAATCTTTGTGAATGTTTTTCCCAGCAATATGCGCTCCTGAAGGATGATGATGGAACTCGATATTCTGATTCAAGGATGATTTTTATTTCAAACTAAAATAAAACCGGTTTCGACTTCTTGGAGTTTTCCTCAGGTATAATGTCATGGCATGATATTATACCTGAGGAAGACTCCAAGAAGTCGAAACCGGTTGTATTTTAGTTTGAAATAGAAATCATCCTTGAATCAGAATATCGAGTTCCATCATCATCCTTCAGGAGCGCATATTGCTGGGAAAAACATTCACAAAGTGTTATCGCCTATGAAAGCACTGTTCAGTGCGTTCATCAGTTCCCAGAACTTTGCAGCAAACTGAGTGGAAAGAGGAATGGAGTGATCCATGGATTGGATCTACAGGCAGTATATCAAGACACCAAAAAGGTGAGTGGATTCACACTGAGTACCCCACATTTGTAAACTAACTGCTACACTCAGAAGTCTACGCTTCCCATTCCTGTCCCTATAATCCCCTCTTGTTTTATAAATATTCAGAATCTAAACTTATATGTTACCCTCATCACTTATTAGAACAGATTTCTTCAGTCTCCATGGGAAGAACCTATAAAATTTTAATATATTATTATGATCAGTTGGTTTGACATAAAGGTCCAAGACTTGTATACTAAAATGCCCAGGATTTGTAGGGATGGGGTAGAAGACATCATGGTAAACTTTATGTCAACATTCAATGTGTTAATGTAAGTAAAAAAAAATCTGATTTTGATATGTATTCCACTAAAAAATCATAAAAATATTATCAATCTATCACCACCACATCAGTACTTGGCCAAAGTGTGGTAATACATAGATGGCATGCTCTTTTAGGTTTACCATAAAAACATTAGCATAAGTAGGTACCACGTTTGACCCCATGGCGGTCCCTTGGTACTGCACATATGGAAATTAGTGCATTCTCCTAAAAAACTCTGTGGTTATTAGGGCTTGATAAATCGTCCGAATCCCTCACTGATTAGTGGAAGGGTATAAACTAATAACAAAACAAATCAAAGCCATTTCACATGTCAGTCATGTCACTAAGATTATTCAAAGTATTTGCAGTATCTTGGATATACATCTTTGCTGTGACAGCAAAAGGTCTTAACATTCTATTAAGATAAATGGCAACAGGGAAAAAGCAAGAACCCCGCCTTGAAATTATTGAACATCCATGGGGATTCTCAAGTCATATATGAAGTTTTGGAGGATTATACAATGTGAGCAAACTGGATAATCCATTGTTTAAAATTCTCATAAAACATTATCAATGACTGTTCTCTCAAATGTCTGATTCAGCACCTGTCTGATTTTTTGTTAGAATTTAAATGTCAAATTCCTTTATAAAGGCATGTATGACAAATGTGTAATGTCATCTAAAATGCATGGACGTGTCCATTAGGACCAAGGCACCCCCTTTACTAACTAACTAACTTTGAACCTTATGACACTGTTTACATATTCATAAATGGGTCTTCCATATATATTTCCATAACACTCCTGCTTTTCAATAAATGTGAATTCATGCCTTAAGCAATAACGATTCCTTTTTGAGAATTGGTTGGGAAATTTTAAATTTTAAAATGCGCGCGTCTCCTGCCTCCCGTGACGTCACGGCTTGTGATTGGTTGCGTCGCCCATGTGACCGCGACGCAACCAATCACAACGCCGGAACGTAATTTTAAAATCCTGAAGGACCTGAAATTACGTCACGGCTTGCTGTGATTGGTTGCGACCCGGCCACATGGGCGGCGCGCGACCAATCACAAGCCGGGACTTCGCGTAAGGAAGTTAAAGCGCGAATTTTAAGCAAACAACGCTGCCGGTTCCCTCGGTAAGGTGCAGGCTGCGTCGGAGAGGTGAGTATAGCAATATTTTTTATTTTAATTCTTTATTTTACACATTAATATGGTTCCCAGGGCCTGAAGGAGAGTTTCCTCTCCTTCAGACCCTGGGAACCATCAGGGATACCGTCCGATACATGAGTCCCATTGACTTGTATTGGTATCGGGTATCGGTATCGGATTAGATCCGATACTTTGCCGGTATCGGCCGATACTTTCCGATACCGATACTTTCAAGTATCGGACGGTATCGCTCAACACTACTCATCACTAATCATTATCTCTCCATTGCAGTGCTACACTTTGGTACAAGTTTATAATACAGTGCAACTGCTCCCTCTAGTGGCTATTTTACAGAAGTACTTTCAAATACAACTGTACAGATTGCAATTAATCATGATTAGTGTTGAGCATTCCGATACCGCAAGTATCGGGTATCGGCCGATATTTGCGGTATCGGAATTCCGATACCGGGATTCCGATACTTGCCGCGTATCGGATACCGGAATCGGAAGTTCCCAGGATTCAAACTGCACAAATTTGTACGAAATCAGCCAATGAGAATGATTCCAAGTGTGGGCACATCCTGTTCAGCATGGAGGGCATGAAACTACTGGCAAGGCTGTGATTGGCTGCTGAAATGATGTCATCATGCAGTTTAAAAGTCGCTGGCGCCATTTTGCGCTCACTCTGCTGTGAATTCAGTTAGTGACAGGACGCTGTTTGCTGACTGAGGGCCAGTTTAGAGATAGCGATTTGCTTCTTTGTGCTTTTCCAAGGCTAATTTAGCAACCGCTGTGTTCACCTACTAATCACCTTGCTTTTGCCTTGTAGCGCTGTTTTCACAGCGATCTGCAAGGTCTGTGTGTGTGTGAGAGTGCAGCCCACTCTCTAGTCTGAGTGCAGCCACATAGGCCATCCATAGCTGGTTGTATTCAGTTCAGGGAGGGTGGTTCATTGCCTCATACTGTTCTTTTTTTTTTTTTTTTCCAAGTAGTGTAGTCTGCTGCTAATTTTTTCAAAAAAATCCTATTAGTGTCTTTCCACCCGTCTCCAGCTAATTTGTGGAAAAACACTACATAGGATAACGTAGAGGAGGGTTTTTGGGCCTTGCAGCGCCGTTTACGGCTGTCTGCACGGTCTCCGTGTGACTGCAGCTCGCCCTGTAGTCTGTGAGCAGCCATAGCCTGGTTGTCTCCAGCTCAGGGTTCTTCACTGCGTCATACCGCAAAATCAATTTTCATTTTGTTTTAAGTAGTGCAGGCTGCTGCACATTTTTTTTAAAAAAATCCTATTAGTGTCTTTCCACCCGTCTCCAGCTAATTTGTGGAAAAACACTACATAGGATAACGTAGAGGAGGGTTTTTGGGCCTTGCAGCGCCGTTTACGGCTGTCTGCACGGTCTCCGTGTGACTGCAGCTCGCCCTGTAGTCTGTGAGCAGCCATAGCCTGGTTGTCTCCAGCTCAGGGTTCTTCACTGCGTCATACCGCAAAATCAATTTTCATTTTGTTTTAAGTAGTGCAGGCTGCTGCACATTTTTTAAAAAAAATCCTATTAGTGTCTTTCCACCCGTCTCCAGCTAACTTGTGGAAAAACACTACATAGGATAACGTAGAGGAGGGTTTTTGGGCCTTGCAGCGCCGTTTACGGCTGTCTGCACGGTCTCCGTGTGACTGCAGCTCTATCTGTTGTCAGTTCAGCCCCCAAAAAATAAATAAATAATAAAGTTCACCAAACACACCAGTGACACCACTTTACATTTGTGTAGGCCACATTAGCTCATATTAAAGTCTAGTCCACACTTTAGAAAATTAGTGTTTCTTATACCTGTTAGGACTCGGAGTTGTTCAGGAATAAGCACACAAAGCCGTTAGTACTTTTCTGCTTATCTTTATCAGTCAACCAAGATGAAGAAGGCAGTGAGTAAGGCACGTGGGCGTGGGCGTGGAGCAGGGAGGGGACGTGGGGATTCTGTGCCTGCTGCGGGCACCGGTGACTCATCAGCACCCACTTTCACCAGGGAACAGTCATTCATGCGCAGCTTTGTGGCAGAGCGCCGTACACCGCTGCTGCGTGAAGAACAAATTGAAGCCGTTGTCAGATGGATGGCAGCTAATGCATCAACTTCAATCAGTGCCACATCCTCTCAGACACAGAACACTGGAGAGCAGCCATCTGTCTCTTCACCACCTGCCAAATTGCCCAGGCAGACAGAGAGCCCAGGACAGGAGCCGTCTCTACTTCTGTTCTCTGAATCTCTTGGCTTGGAAACAGGGGGCCAGCCAAGCAGCATTGGAGAAATGGAAGAAGAGGCAGGGTGCAGTGATGCCCAACAGCTTTTTCTCTCTTCCTCTGAAGAGGCGGGTGGGCCAGTGGCTCCGGTCACCACATCACAGGCCGCATCAGCTGATGATGACACTCAGGTGCCACTTACTGGTGCGTGCTCTGCTGCTGAGACTACCCAGGAGGAGCAGTTGGGGGCAGAGGGTAGTGTAGATGATGAGGTCCTTGACCCATCTTGGCGTGAGGGACAGGAAGGTGGTGGGAGCAGCTCTGAGGAAGAGATTCCCCGTACGGCCCAAAGAGGGAGAGGGAGGGGGAAGACTGCGGATCCTGCAGCCTCCGCTTTGGCACCCGTTAGGAGCATGTCTCTTCCAAAAGCCAAAAAGGGCGCTCCCAAGACTTGCAGTGCCTGGTCCTTTTTTGACACAGTTGCAGATGACATTTGCTATGTCAAATGCAAGGTGTGTCATCACAAAGTGAAAAGAGGGAAAAGTGTCAGCAACCTCAATACCACAAATATGTGGAAACATGTGCGCACCAGGCACGCGGCGGAGTTACAGAAACGCACTGAAGAGCTAGGCCAACCAACAGCGGCAGCTACCACCTCTTCAGCTCGTGTTGCCTCTTCCTCCAGCTCACACGCAGCTGGTTCGGCTTCCTCCCAGGATCGCCGTGGAAGAACCTCTGGCCCTGTTGTCCAGAGACCCGCTGTAATTCCACCCGCAGCACCACTTTCCCAGTCATCCACACACTCCCAGCCCAGTCTACAGCCATCGGTAGTACAGGCATGGGAGAAAAGGCGGCCTTTCTCGTCAAACCACCCACGAGCACAGGCTCTGACTGCAGGCATTGCCAAACTTCTGTCACTGGAAATGCTGTCATTCAGGCTGGTGGAGACTGACAGCTTCCGTGACTTGATGTCATTGGCAGTCCCACAGTACAATGTGCCCAGCCGCTTTTACTTCAGCAGGCAAGCTGTCCCTGCCCTGCACAAGCATGTGGAGGGACACATAAAACACGTGCTACTGAACGCCGTCAGTAGCAAGGTCCACCTCACCACCGATGCGTGGACCAGTCAACATGGACAGGGGCGATACCTTTCCCTCACTGCCCATTGGGTTAATGTCGTTGAGCCGGGTACAGATCGTGCGAGTGGCGCAGGACGTGTCCTGCCCACTCCAAGGATTGCAGGAATCCATTCTGTACGCATTGACTCCTCCTCTTACACCAGTTCCTCAGAATCATCGCTGCAGGAGCCGTCACAGTCCACCTCCACATGGACCCGTGATGAACGTTTACCTGTTACGACCGACATAAGCACAGCCGTGGCCAAACGTCTTGAAATTAATTTCTTTGGGGAATCGAAGCCACACAGCGCAGGAGCTCTGGAATGCCATCAAGCAGGAGAGCGATGTGTGGTTTGTGCCAGCGAATCTCCAGCCAGGCATGGTAGTGTGTGATAATGGCCGAAATCTGGTGGCAGCTCAGGGCCTCGGCAACCTCACTCACATCCCATGTCTGGCACATGTGCTCAATTTGGTTGTGCAGAGTTTTTTGAGGGACTATCCGGATCTTGATGCACTGCTGCACAAGGTCCGCCTAGAGTGTGCTCACTTGCGGCGTTCCAGCACGGCAAAAGCGCGCATTGCGGCTCTGCAGCGCCGACACTGCCTGCCGGAACATCGCATCATATGTGACCTACCTACCAGGTGGAATTCCACGTTACATATGTTGGAGCGGTTGTGTGAGCAGCAGCAAGCTGTAATGGAGTACCAGCTGCATCAGGCGCAAAGAAGTCGCACTCCGCGCCGTACAGACTTCACAACCACAGAGTGGGCCACTATGAATGACGTCTGCCAGGTTTTGCGTCCCTTTGATTATTCCACGCGGATGGCGAGTGCAGATGATGCACTAGTCAGCATGACTGTCCCCCTTATCTGCCTGCTTGAAAAATCACTGCAAGCGCTAAGGGATGATGTTGTGGAAGAGGTGGAGGATGAGGATTCACCATTTCCATCATCTTCTGGACAGTCAGCGCCACGTGGTTCCTCACAAACGCGTAGGCAGGGGACAGTTTGTGAGGAGGATGAGGAGGAGTCAATGGAGGAGGAAGACATCCGTCCAGAGGAGGGAGTTACACAATTGTCCAGTACTCAGTGTGTACAGCGAGGGTGGGGTGATGACGAGCGGGCAGAGATCACGCCTCCAGCAGGGGACAGCGTTTCTTGGGCAGTTGGCAGTCTGCAGCACATGGTGGATTACATGCTGCAGTGCCTGAGAAACGACCGCCGCATCGCCCACATTCTCAACATGTCTGATTATTGGGTGTTCACCCTCCTCGATCCTCGCTACCGGGACAACGTAGAAAGCCTCATCACACCGTTGAACCGGGAGCGAAAAATGCGGGAGTACCAAGACACACTGGTGAATTCCATCATCTTCTCCATTCCAACTGAGAGAAGTGCTGCTAGTGCATTACAAAGCAGCTCAGTGCGTCCAGGCAGTGGTGGAGGCTCTGCACAAAGAGGGAGCAGAAGCAGTGCCTCTGCCCAAGGCAAGACCAGTATGGCCCAACTGTGGCACAGTTTTCTGTGCCCGCCACAAAAGTCTACACCATCACAGACGGCTCCAGTCAGCAGGAGGCAACGGTTCCGTCAGATGGTGACAGACTACATGTCTTGCCCTCTTGCTGTACTCCCAGACGGCTCTTCCCCTTTCAAGTTTTGGGTCTCATAGCTGGATACATGGCCAGAGCTAAGCCAGTATGCATTGGAGGTGCTGTCTTGCCCTGCGGCCAGTGTATTATCGGAACGTGTCTTTAGTGCTGCAGGTGGTGTACTAACTGACCGTCGCATGCGACTATCCTCCGATAACGTTGACCGGCTTACTTTTCTGAAAATGAACAAGGCCTGGATCTCGCAGGAATTTGCCACTCCTCTTCCTGATTAAATAATTAGGTGACTGTCTATGTTATCTAGGTCTCCTGTTGTGTTCATCTTTCTACCACCTGAAATTAAATTCCTGGGCTCCAACACCGCCAGTTGAGGCTCAGAAGTGCCGTCTGCACAGTCAAAACATACGACCCAGTGTTATTGGGTTTCAGTAACGTCAGCTGATCCCCAGCTGTGTAGCCGGCAATGTGTCCTGCGACCGCCACGCTGACACAACAACTGAAATGTAAGGGAACCTGTCCCCCCCCCCAAGGCGTTTGTTACTGAAAGAGCCACCTTGTGCAGCAGTAATGCTGCACAAGGAAAAGGTAGCTATTTTTGTTTAGCTCCTTGCACACGCAGAACTTAACACTTATAAAATGTGTCCACTGATACCGTAAAACCGTCCCGGAGGTGGGACTTTCCTTCGTAATATGACGCAGCACATCCGTCATTCCTACCCCCTTGGCGCCGTGCCCCGGCTCCTCAGCGTTGTTTGATTCCGTCCCGGAGCCTGCGCTGTTATGTTATCCCTTGGCCAGGCACACTTAGCGCTGCCCATCTTCTGACATCATTTGGTGTCAGGCTGGCTGCGCCTGTGCGGCCGCGCTGGCCGAGAGCCCGCCTCGCAGTGTCTTCTGATTTAATCCCACTGGGGGCCTGAGATCCATGGACATGCGCAGTGCATATCTGAACCTCCGCCTCTCACTCCCCTCCCTACGCCTTCTTCAGACTGTGCGCCGTCAGCTGATCCCTAATGCATGCCACGGCCGTGACGCCGCACAGTCTGAAGAAGCCGTAGGGAGGGGAGTGAGAGGTGAGGATATGCACTGCGCATGGCCACGGATCCCAGGCCCGCGGTGGGATTACATTAGACGACACTGCGAGGCGGGCTCTCGGCCAGCGCGGCCGCACAGGCGCAGCCAGCCTGACACCAAATGATGTCAGAAGATGGGCAGCGCTAAGTGTGCCTGGCCAAGGGATAACATAACAGCGCATGCTCCGGGACGGAATCAAACAACGCTGAGGAGCCGGGGCACGGCGCCAAGGGGGTAGGAATGACGGATGTGCTGCGTCATATTATGAAGGAAAGTCCCACCTCCGGGACGGTCTCACGGTTTCAGGGGACACATTTTATAAGTGTTTAGTTCTGTGTTTGCAAGGAGCATCATGAAAAGAGCCACCTTTTCCTTTTGCATCTTTTGTGCTGCACAAGCTGGCTCTTTCAGCTACAAACGCCTTGGGGGGGGGGTTAAAGGTTCCCTTTCGACTTTCTCCAATCAGGCTTCGGCCTACATTGTGTTCCTCTGCTTCTCCTGCTGTCCCTGGGCTCCAACACCGCTAGTTGTTGCCTGGTAGTGCTGTACGCACAGTCAACAGTCGCTCCTCTGTTATTGGGGTTCAGTAACGTCAGCTGTTCCCCTGCTGTGTGTGTGGCAATCCCTCCTATCTCCTCCACCTCCTCGTCCTCCACCTGTCCCTGGGCTCCAACACCGCTAGTTGCCGTCCAGAAGTGCTGTACGCACAGTCCCAACAGTCCCTCCTCTGTTATTGGGGTTCAGTAACGTCAGCTGTTCCCCTGCTGTGTGTGTGGCAATCCCTCCTATCTCCTCCACCTCCTCCTCCTCCACCTGTCCCTGGGCTCCAACACCGCTAGTTGTTGCCTGGTAGTGCTGTACGCACAGTCAACAGTCGCTCCTCTGTTATTGGGGTTCAGTAACGTCAGCTGTTCCCCTGCTGTGTGTGTGGCAATCCCTCCTATCTCCTCCACCTCCTCCTCCTCCACCTGTCCCTGGGCTCCAACCCCGCTAGTTGTTGCCTGGTAGTGCTGTACGCACAGTCAACAGTCGCTCCTCTGTTATTGGGGTTCAGTAACGTCAGCTGTTCCCCTGCTGTGTGTGTGGCAATCCCTCCTATCTCCTCCACCTCCTCCTCCTCCTCCAGTCCCTGGGCTCCAACACCGCTAGTTGCCGTCCAGAAGTGCTGTACGCACAGTCCCTCCTCTGTTATTGGGGTTCAGTAACGTCAGCTGTTCCCCTGCTGTGTGTGTGGCAATCCCTCCTATCTCCTCCACCTCCTCCTCCACCTGTCCCTGGGCTCCAACACCGCTAGTTGCCGTCCAGAAGTGCTGTACGCACAGTCCCAACAGTCCCTCCTCTGTTATTGGGGTTCAGTAACGTCAGCTGTTCCCCTGCTGTGTGTGTGGCAATCCCTCCTATCTCCTCCACCTCCTCCTCCTCCACCTGTCCCTGGGCTCCAACACCGCTAGTTGTTGCCTGGTAGTGCTGTACGCACAGTCAACAGTCGCTCCTCTGTTATTGGGGTTCAGTAACGTCAGCTGTTCCCCTGCTGTGTGTGTGGCAATCCCTCCTATCTCCTCCACCTCCTCCTCCTCCACCTGTCTGTCATGATCTCCATGGCCAGAGAACTAGCATAAGCCTCTATAGGAACAAGCTCTTGGAAGATGTAACTATACTGACCATGAACTAAACCTACCGCATCATCTAGAAGTAGCCAGGTAGCATGTCCTACTTTTTATCCCTATATGCCCAGCGCCGGCCGGAGAACTAAATAATGCTAGCAGAGGGAAATATAAGACCTGACTCACCTCTAGAGAAATGCCCAAAAAAAAGGAGACAGAGGCCCCCCACATATATTGGCGGTGATTTTAGAAGAAATAACAAACGCAGCAGGAAAATAGTTTTAGCAAATTTGAGGTCCACTTTCTAGATAGCAGAAGACAGAAAGCATACTTTCATGGTCAGTAGAAAACCCTAACAAAACACATCCAGAAATTACTTTAGGACTCTGGCATTAACTCATAATACCAGAGTGGCAATTCCTGATCAACAAGAGCTTTCCAGACACAGTAACGAAACTGCAGCTGTGAACTGGAACCAAAATACAAAAACAAAACATGGACGAATGTCCAACTTATCTAGTAGATGTCTGGGAGCAGGAACAAGCACAGAGAGGCTTCTGATAACATTGTTGACCGGCAAGCATCTAACAGAGAAGCCAGGTTATATAGCGACACCCAGATCTAATCAGAACAGGTGAACAGGGAAGATGATGTCACAAGTTCAATTCCACCAGTAGCCACCGGGGGAGCCCAGAATCCAAATTCACAACAGTACCCCCCCCTCAAGGAGGGGGCACCGAACCCTCACCAGAACCACCAGGGCGATCAGGATGGGCCCTATGAAAGGCACGAACCAGATCAGAGGCATGAACATCAGATGCAGTGACCCAAGAATTATCCTCCTGGCCATATCCCTTCCACTTGACCAGATACTGGAGTCTCCGTCTGGAAACACGGGAGTCTAGGATTTTTTCCACAACGTACTCCAACTCACCCTCAACCAACACCGGAGCAGGAGGCTCAACGGAAGGCACAACCGGTGCCTCATACCTGCGCAATAACGACCGATGAAAAACGTTATGAATAGAAAAGGATGCAGGGAGGTCCAAACGGAAGGAAACAGGGTTAAGAATCTCCAATATTTTATACGGACCGATGAACCGAGGCTTAAACTTAGGAGATGAGACCCTCATCACGGCGCAGTCAGAACTTTTCTGCGACAACACTGCCCCAGCTCCGATCTCAGAAGCGTCGACCTCAACCTGAAAAGGAAGAGTCACATCAGGCTGACGCAACACAGGGGCAGAAGAAAAACAGCGCTTAAGCTCCTGAAAGGCCTCCACAGCATCAGGGGACCAATTAGCAACATCAGCACCCTGTCTAGTCAAATCGGTCAATGGCTTAACGACATCCGAAAAACCAGAAATAAATCGACGATAAAAGTTGGCAAAGCCCAAAAATTTCTGAAGACTTTTAAGAGAAGAGGGCTGCGTCCAATCACAAATAGCTTGAACCTTGACAGGATCCATCTCAATGGAAGAGGGAGAAAAAATATATCCCAAAAAGGAAATTCTCTGAACCCCAAAAACGCACTTAGAACCCTTGACACACAGAGAATTAGACCGCAAAACCTGAAAAACCCTCTTAACTTGCCGGACATGAGAGTCCCAGTCATCCGAAAAAATCAGAATATCATCCAGATACACTATCATAAATTTATCCAAAAAATCGCGGAAAATATCATGCATAAAGGACTGGAAGACTGAAGGGGCATTAGAAAGACCAAAAGGCATCACCAAATACTCAAAGTGGCCCTCGGGCGTATTAAATGCGGTTTTCCACTCATCCCCCTGCCTGATCCGCACCAAATTATACGCCCCACGGAGATCAATCTTAGAGAACCACTTGGCCCCCTTTATGCGAGCAAACAAATCAGTCAGCAACGGCAATGGGTATTGATATTTAACCGTGATTTTATTCAAAAGCCGATAATCAATACATGGTCTCAAAGAGCCGTCTTTTTTTGACACAAAGAAAAAACCGGCTCCTAAGGGAGATGACGATGGACGAATATGTCCCTTTTCCAAGGACTCCTTTATATATTCTCGCATAGCAGTATGTTCAGGCACAGACAGATTAAATAAACGACCCTTTGGGTATTTACTACCCGGAATTAAATCTATAGCACAATCGCACTCACGGTGCGGAGGTAGTGAACCCAGCTTGGGTTCTTCAAAGACGTCACGATAATCAGACAGGAACTCAGGGATTTCAGAGGGAATAGATGATGAAATGGACACCAAAGGTACGTCCCCATGAGTCCCCTTACATCCCCAGCTCAACACAGACATAGCTCTCCAGTCAAGGACTGGGTTGTGAGACTGCAGCCATGGCAATCCCAGCACCAAATCATCATGTAGATTATACAGCACCAGAAAACGAATAGTCTCCTGGTGATCCGGATTAATACACATAGTCACTTGTGTCCAGTATTGTGGTTTATTATTAGCCAATGGGGTGGAGTCAATCCCCTTCAGAGGAATAAGAGTTTCCAAAGGCTCTAAATCATACCCACAACGATTGGCAAAGGACCAATCCATAAGACTCAAAGCGGCGCCAGAGTCGATATAGGCGTCAGTAGTAATAGATGACAAAGAGCAAATCAGGGTCACAGACAAAATAAATTTAGACTGTAAAGTGCCAATGGAAACGGATTTATCAAGCTTTTTAGTACGCTTAGAGCATGCTGATATAACATGAGTAGAATCCCCACAATAGAAACACAACCCATTTTTCCGTCTAAAATTCTGCCGCTCGCTTCTGGACAGAATTGTATCACACTGCATGCTTTCTGGCGTCTTCTCAGTGGACACCGCCAGATGGTGCACTGGTTTGCGCTCCCGCAGACGCCTATCGATCTGAATGGCCATTGTCATGGACTCATTCAGACCCGCAGGCACAGGGAACCCCACCATAACATCCTTAATGGCATCAGAGAGACCCTCTCTGAAAGTAGCCGCCAAGGCACACTCATTCCACTGAGTAAGCACAGACCATTTACGGAATCTTTGGCAGTAAATTTCAGCTTCATCTTGCCCCTGCGATAGGGACATCAAAGTTTTTTCTGCCTGAAGTTCCAAATGAGGTTCCTCATACAGCAAGCCCAAGGCCAAAAAAAACGCATCCACATTGCGCAACGCAGGATCCCCTGGTGCCAATGCAAAAGCCCAGTCTTGAGGGTCGCCGCGGAGCAAGGAAATCACAATCCCAACCTGCTGTGCAGGGTCTCCAGCAGAACGAGATTTCAGGGACAAAAATAGCTTACAATTATTTCTAAAATTCTGAAAGCTAGATCTATTCCCTGAGAAGAATTCCGGCAAAGGAATTCTCGGCTCAGATACCGGAGCATGAATAATAAAATCTTGCAAATTTTGTACTTTCGTGGTGAGATTATTCAAACCTGCAGTTACACTCTGAAGATCCATTATTAACAGGTGAACACAAAGCCATTCAAAGATTATAAGGAGAGAGAAAAAAAAGAAAGACTGCAGCATAGACAGACTGGCAAGTGATCCAATTAAGAGCACAGAGAAAAAAAAAAAAAAAAAAAAAAAAACTCTCAGCAGACTTCTTATTTCTCTCCTTTCTCAGCCAAGGATTTTAACCCTTTAGTGGGCCGGTCAAACTGTCATGATCTCCATGGCCAGAGAACTAGCATAAGCCTCTATAGGAACAAGCTCTTGGAAGATGTAACTATACTGACCATGAACTAAACCTACCGCATCATCTAGAAGTAGCCAGGTAGCATGTCCTACTTTTTATCCCTATATGCCCAGCGCCGGCCGGAGAACTAAATAATGCTAGCAGAGGGAAATATAAGACCTGACTCACCTCTAGAGAAATGCCCAAAAAAAAGGAGACAGAGGCCCCCCACATATATTGGCGGTGATTTTAGAAGAAATAACAAACGCAGCAGGAAAATAGTTTTAGCAAATTTGAGGTCCACTTTCTAGATAGCAGAAGACAGAAAGCATACTTTCATGGTCAGTAGAAAACCCTAACAAAACACATCCAGAAATTACTTTAGGACTCTGGCATTAACTCATAATACCAGAGTGGCAATTCCTGATCAACAAGAGCTTTCCAGACACAGTAACGAAACTGCAGCTGTGAACTGGAACCAAAATACAAAAACAAAACATGGACGAATGTCCAACTTATCTAGTAGATGTCTGGGAGCAGGAACAAGCACAGAGAGGCTTCTGATAACATTGTTGACCGGCAAGCATCTAACAGAGAAGCCAGGTTATATAGCGACACCCAGATCTAATCAGAACAGGTGAACAGGGAAGATGATGTCACAAGTTCAATTCCACCAGTAGCCACCGGGGGAGCCCAGAATCCAAATTCACAACACCTGTCCCTGGGCTCCAACACCGCTAGTTGTTGCCTGGTAGTGCTGTACGCACAGTCACCAGTCGCTCCTCTGTTATTGGGGTTCAGTAACGTCAGCTGTTCCCCTGCTGTGTGTGTGGCAATCCCTCCTATCTCCTCCACCTCCTCCTCCTCCACCTGTCCCTGGGCTCCAACACCGCTAGTTGTTGCCTGGTAGTGCTGTACGCACAGTCAACAGTCGCTCCTCTGTTATTGGGGTTCAGTAACGTCAGCTGTTCCCCTGCTGTGTGTGTGGCAATCCCTCCTATCTCCTCCACCTCCTCCTCCTCCACCTGTCCCTGGGCTCCAACACCGCTAGTTGTTGCCTGGTAGTGCTGTACGCACAGTCAACAGTCGCTCCTCTGTTATTGGGGTTCAGTAATGTCAGCTGTTCCCCTGCTGTGTGTGTGGCAATCCCTCCTATCTCCTCCACCTCCTCCTCCTCCACCTGTCCCTGGGCTCCAACACCGCTAGTTGTTGCCTGGTAGTGCTGTACGCACAGTCAACAGTCGCTCCTCTGTTATTGGGGTTCAGTAATGTCAGCTGTTCCCCTGCTGTGTGTGTGGCAATCCCTCCTATCTCCTCCACCTCCTCCTCCTCCTCCAGTCCCTGGGCTCCAACACCGCTAGTTGCCATCCAGAAGTGCTGTACGCACAGTCCCAACAGTCCCTCCTCTGTTATTGGGGTTCAGTAACGTCAGCTGTTCCCCTGCTGTGTGTGTGGCAATCCCTCCTATCTCCTCCACCTCCTCCTCCTCCTCCTCCAGTCCCTGGGCTCCAACACCGCTAGTTGCCGTCCAGAAGTGCTGTACGCACAGTCCCTCCTCTGTTATTGGGGTTCAGTAACGTCAGCTGTTCCCCTGCTGTGTGAGTGGCAATCCCTCCTATCTCCTCCACCTCCTCCTCCACCTGTCCCTGGGCTCCAACACCGCTAGTTGCCGTCCAGAAGTGCTGTACGCACAGTCCCAACAGTCCCTCCTCTGTTATTGGGGTTCAGTAACGTCAGCTGTTCCCCTGCTGTGTGTGTGGCAATCCCTCCTATCTCCTCCACCTCCTCCTCCTCCACCTGTCCCTGGGCTCCAACACCGCTAGTTGTTGCCTGGTAGTGCTGTACGCACAGTCAACAGTCGCTCCTCTGTTATTGGGGTTCAGTACCGTCAGCTGTTCCCCTGCTGTGTGTGTGGCAATCCCTCCTATCTCCTCCACCTCCTCCTCCTCCAGTCCCTGGGCTCCAACACCGCTAGTTGCCGTCCAGAAGTGCTGTACGCACAGTCCCAACAGTCCCTCCTCTGTTATTGGGGTTCAGTAACGTCAGCTGTTCCCCTGCTGTGTGTGTGGCAATCCCTCCTATCTCCTCCACCTCCTCCTCCTCCACCTGTCCCTGGGCTCCAACACCGCTAGTTGTTGCCTGGTAGTGCTGTACGCACAGTCAACAGTCGCTCCTCTGTTATTGGGGTTCAGTAACGTCAGCTGTTCCCCTGCTGTGTGTGTGGCAATCCCTCCTATCTCCTCCACCTCCTCCTCCTCCAGTCCCTGGGCTCCAACACCGCTAGTTGCCATCCAGAAGTGCTGTACGCACAGTCCCAACAGTCCCTCCTCTGTTATTGGGGTTCAGTAACGTCAGCTGTTCCCCTGCTGTGTGTGTGGCAATCCCTCCTATCTCCTCCACCTCCTCCTCCTCCAGTCCCTGGGCTCCAACACCGCTAGTTGCCGTCCAGAAGTGCTGTACGCACAGTCCCTCTT
Source organism: Ranitomeya variabilis (assembly GCF_051348905.1). Taxonomy (NCBI): domain Eukaryota; kingdom Metazoa; phylum Chordata; class Amphibia; order Anura; family Dendrobatidae; genus Ranitomeya; species Ranitomeya variabilis. Next base: position 345,620,798 of record NC_135233.1, read on the forward strand.
CTGTTATTGGGGTTCAGTAACGTCAGCTGTTCCCCTGCTGTGTGTGTGGCAATCCCTCCTATCTCCTCCACCTCCTCCTCCTCCAGTCCCTGGGCTCCAACACCGCTAGTTGCCGTCCAGAAGTGCTGTACGCACAGTCCCAACAGTCCCTCCTCTGTTATTGGGGTTCAGTAACGTCAGCTGTTCCCCTGCTGTGTGTGTGACAATCCCTCCTATCTCCTCCACCTCCTCCTCTTCCACCTGTCCCTGGGCTCCAACACCGCTAGTTGCTGTCCAGAAGTGCTGTACGCACAGAGCCAAAGACCTCGCCAATGTGTTAGTGGGGTTCAGCACCGCCAGCTGTTCCCCTGCTGTGTATACGGCAACGTGTACTGCGACCGCCACGCAGGCACAACAAGTTAAATTAAAGGGAACCTGTCCCCCCCCCTCAGGCGTTTGTTACTGAAGGAGCCACCTTGTGCAGCAGTAATGATGCAAAGGGAAAAAGTGCCTCTTTTCGTGGTGCTCCTTGCACATGCTGAACCTAACACTTATGAAATGTGTCCCCACACACCGTTAAACCGTCCGGTAGGTGGAACTTTCCTCTGTCATGTGACGCAGCACAGCCGTCATTCCTACCCCCTTGGCACCGTGCGCCGCCTCCTCAGCGTTGTTTGAATCTGTCCCGGAGCCTGCGCTGTTAGGTTAGCCCTTGGCCATGCACACATTTTGCGCTGCCCGTCTTCTGACATCATTTGGTGTCAGGCTGGCTGCGCCTGTGCGGGTGCGCTGGCCGAGATCCCGCCTCGCAGTATCGTCTAATGTAATCCCACCGCGGGCCTGGGATCCGTGGCCATGCGCAGTGCATATCCTCGCCTCTCACTCCCCTCCCTATGGCTTCTTCAGACTGTGCGGTGTCAGCTGATCCCTAATAGCATGCCACGGCCGTGACACCGCACAGTCTAAAGAAGCCGTAGGGAGGGGAGTGAGAGGCGAGGATATGCACTGCGCATGGCCACGGATCCCAGGCCCGCAGTGGGATTACATTAGACGACACTGCAAGGCGGGATCTCGGCCAGCGCACCCGCACAGGCGCAGCCAGCCTGACACCAAATGATGTCAGAAGACGGGCAGCGCAAAATGTGTGCATGGCCAAGGGCTAACCTAACAGCGCAGGCTCCGGGACAGATTCAAACAACGCTGAGGAGGCGGCGCACGGCGCCAAGGGGGTAAAAATGACGGCTGTGCTGCGTCACATCACAAAGGAAAGTTCCACCTACCGGACGGTTTAACGCTGTGAGGGGACACATTTCATAAGTGTTAGGTTCAGCATGTGCAAGGACCATAATTAAAAGAGGTAAGTTTACCTTTTCCAGCATTAGTGCTGTACACGATGGCTCTTTCAGCTACAAACGCCTGGGGGGGGGGTTAAAGGTTTCCTTTCAACTTGCTCCAGTGCAGACTTCGGCCTACACTCCGCTCCCCCTGCTCCTCCTGCTGACCCTGGGCTCTAACACCGCCAGTTGGGGCCCAGATGTGCTAGCTGCACAGAGAAAAACACCTCGCCAATGTGTCAGTGGGGTTCAGCACCGCCAGCTGTTCCCCTGCTGTGTAGCCGGCAACGTGTCCTGCGACCACCACGCAGACACAAGAACTGAAATTGAAGGGAACCTGTCCCCCCTCCCCCAGGTGTTTCTATGTTTTACAGCCACCTTGTACAGCAGTAATGCTGCATGTGTGCAAGGTGGCTCAGAAACTTATTCTCCTTGCCCATGGGGAACGGAACATGTCTAAAATGAGTCCTCTGAGACCATTAAAACGTCCCTCAGGTGTGATTTTCCTTTGTATTGACACGCAACAAGCTCCTTGGTAACGCTGCCCGTCTTCTGGCATCATTGTTTGGCTGGGTGCGCCTTTGCGGCCGCCTTGCCCCACACAACGCCCCTCGGTGTCTTATTTATGTGGACTGCAAGGGTGTGATTGATGGGCATGAGCAGTGCATCAGTTCGCCTGTCCCTCATCTCCTTCCGCCTTCTTCGGACTGTGCGGCTTCATGGCCGTGGCATGCGATAAGGGATCAGCTGACGCCGCATAATCTGAAGCAGGTGTAAGAACCCAAGCGAGAGGCGAACATATGTACTGCGCCAGGCCATGAATCCCAGCCCCGCAGTGTTTTAACAATGTTAAGACACTGCGGGGCTGGGATTCATGGGCATCGCGAACCGCACCGGCCGACATCAAATGATGTCAGAGGACGGGCAGCGCTAACAGCGCAAGGCCAAGGGATAACACGACAGCGCAGACTCCTGTGCAACAAATAACGATGCTCAGGAGGCCGCGCAAAGCACCAAGGTGGCATTTTTGCCAGCTGTGCTGCGTCTCCTTACGAAGGGAACTCACGCCTCCAAAACAGTTTGACTGTGTAAGGGCCTAAATGTTATACGTGTTCCTTTCAGCATGTGCAAGGAGCAAAATTAAAAGAGCAACCTTTGACTTGTGCAGCATTACTGCTGCCCAAGCTGTGGGTCTTGTAGTTTTTCACCCCTGAGGGGGGGTTAAAGGTTACTTTTAAAATCGGTTCAATTAGGCTTCGGCCTACACTCTGCTCCGCCTGCAGAGCCCGGGCTCCAACACCGCTAGTTGCTGTCCGGAAGTGCTGGCTGCACTGAGCCAAACACCTCGCCAATGTGTCAGTGGGGTTCAGCACCGCCAGCTGTTCCCCTGCTGTGTAGCCGGCAACGTGTCCTGCAACAGCCACGCAGACACAAAGCTGCCGCCAGTGCAGGCTTCGGCCTACACTCTGCTCCCTCTCCTCCTCCTGCTGACCCTGGGCTCTAACACCGCCAGTTGGGGCCCGGTACTGCTAGCTGCACAGAGAAAAACACCAGCCAATGTGTCAGTGGGGTTCAGCACCGCCAGCTGTTCCCCTGCTGTGTAGCCGGCAACGTGTCCTGCAACAGCCACGCAGACACAAGAACTGAAATTGAAGGGAACCTGTCCCCCCTCCCCCAGGCGTTTCTATGTTTTCCATCCACCTTGTACAGCAGTAATGCTGCATGTGTGCAAGGTGGCTCATAAACGTATTCTCCTCGCACATGTGGAACTGAAAACACGTCTAAAATGTGTCCTCTGTGTGACCATTTAACCGTCCCGGAGGTGTGACTTTCCTTTGTAATGACACGCTGCAACCCCCTTGGTAGCGCTGCCCGTCTTCTGGCATCATTGTTTGGCTGCCTGCGCCTCTGCGGCCGCCCTGACCCACACAACGGCCCTCGGTGTCTTATTTATTTGGACTGCGAGGGTGTGTTTGATGGGCATGAGCAGTGCATCAGTTCGCCTGTCCCTCATCTCCTTCCGCCTTCTTCGGACTGTGCGGCTTCATGGCCGTGGCATGCGATAAGGGATCAGCTGACGCCGCACAGTCTGAAGCGGGTGTAAGGACCCGAGTGTGAGAGGCGAACATATGTGCTGCGCCAGGCCATGAATCCCAGCCCCGCAGTGTTTTAACAATGTTAAGACACTGCGGGGCTGGGAATCATGGTCATCGCGAACCGCACCGGCCGACATTAAATGATGTCAGAAGATGGGCAGCGCTAACAGCGCTAGGCCAAGGGATAACACGACAGCGCAGACTCCTGTACAGCAAATAACAACGCTCAGGAGGCTGCACCCAGCACCAAGGTGGGATTCTTGACATCTGTGCTGCGTCTCATTATGAAGGGAACCCGCGCCTCCAACACAGTTTGACTGTATAAAGGGCTAAATGTTATACGTGTTTCATTCAGCGTGTGCAAGGAGAAAAATTAAAAGAGCAACCTTTGACTTGTGCAGCACTACTGCTGCATAAGCTGTGGCTCTTCTACTTTGTAACACCTGAGGGGGGGTTAAAGGTTACCTTTGAAATTGGTTCAATTAGGCTTCGGCCTACACTCTGCTCCCCCTGCAGAGCCTGGGCTCTAACACCACCAGTTGGGGCCCGGTACTGCTAGCTGCACAGAGAAAAACACCAGCCAATGTGTCAGTGGGGTTCAGCACCGCCAGCTGTTCCCCTGCTGTGTAGCCGGCAACGTGTCCTGCAACAGCCACGCAGACACAACAGACCCAAAGCTGCCGCCAGTGCAGGCTTCGGCCTACACTCTGCTCCCTCTCCTCCTGCTGACCCTTTGCTCCAACACTGCTAGTTGGGGCTCTAGGAAGACAAGCTTGAATAGGTCCCCATCCTGGTTCCAGCACCGTCAGCTGGTTCCGGGCAGAGCCTTTGGCTTAGGTGCCTCCCTCTGGGTATCCGAGTTCCACCAACGTCAGGTGGTCCTTGGTAGTGCTTTCAGGCACGGGTACCTCCTGCTTAGTAACCGGGTTCCAGTAACGTCAGCTGGTCCTCGGTAGTTCCATTGGCTCTTGCACCTTCGGCTACCCATCCGGGTTCCAGCACCGTCAGCTGGTTCTCGGCAGTGTCTTTTGCTCTTGTACCTTCTGCTCCCCATCCTGATTCCAGTACCGTCAGCTGGTTCCGGGCAGAGCCTTTGGCTTAGGTGCCTCCCTCTGGGTATCCGAGTTCCACCAACGTCAGGTGGTCCTTGGTAGTGCTTTCAGGCACGGGTACCTCCTGCTTAGTAACCGGGTTCCAGTAACGTCAGCTGGTCCTCGGTAGTTCCATTGGCTCTTGGACCTTCGGGTAGCCATCCGAGTTCCAGTTCCATCAGCTGGTTCTCAGCATTTTCTCAGCCTTCTTGTACCTTCTGCTACATTTCCAAGTTCAAGAGACTAAACACGATGACCCGGAAGACCACCCCCTAAGATGACGACGACACCAGAGACGACAACCACCGTGATGACGACGACCCTGGAGACGATGACCCTGACGACCACCCCGATGACGACGACCCCGGAGACGACGACCCTGAAGACCACCCCGATGACGACGACCCCGGAGACGACGACCCTGGAGACGACGACGACCTGGAAGACCGAGAAGCAGAAGAACAAGAGGCTGCAGAACAAAGAGCAGAAGAACATTAAGCATAAGACTAAATATCAGAGCAAAAGATATTATCTAAATTATAAGCAGAAGAAGACTAAGCAGTGTATGGGGGTGAGTCCGTTCCTCCTCGTGGTGCCCCTGGATAAAGCCTGATGCTGCAGGCCAAACTGAACGCGGACAAAGGTAACTGTTTTGTGACAGGCAGAACGGAAGGTGTAATCTTCAAACTTTTATAGATAACAACTACGGGAATGCCTGTCACAAATAAGAATATGATGAAGAAGTAGAATATGATGAAGATAATAGTAAAATAAAAAGAATATGAACAATGTAACCAAAAAAATAATAGGTAGAAGATGAAGAAGAAGATGAATAAGGTGAAGAAGTTGATGTCAAAGAAGCTGATGATGAGGATAATGAAGAAGAAAGTGTGGGAGAAGTAAAAAAGAAGGTGAAGGGCGTGGAAGTAGTGAAACATCAATATCTGACAAAATAAAAAAAGAAAAAATAACAGTCAAAATCTTTCTAACGCCGAACGTCATAAAAAAAAATAAAAATCCTGCTATTCTATTTGATTGGGCTAAACCTCTGTGCCTTTAATGTCTCCGCCACCTCCCCCAATACATCCTACATTATTCTTAGTTGTTTTCCTTCATGTAGAATTAACCTACAAGGAAAGAAAGGGTTTATTTTAATTCCGATATTTTCGTCCCATTGACTTGCATTGGGATCGGGTATCGTATCGGATTAGATCCGATACTTTGACGGTATCGGCCGATACTTTCCGATACCGATACTTTCCGATATCGGAAGGTATCGCTCAACACTAATCATGATGTGTGCCTCAATGAACTACAATTAAAACAAAGTCAGAAAGGTCACCATTGTTATGTAGTGAAAATTGCTTTTCTTTTGCTCCTGTGCCTCTCTATTCCTGAGATGTGGCTGATTCTTCCCTGTATATAAATCTGGTCTTTTGTAGTCAAGTGGGTGAGGTCTTCAAAATGTCTCTTTTGACAGTCTACTTTGAGGGTCACACCTAGTTGGCTAAAAAGACTATATTTATGTATAGGGAAGAAGGAGCCATATGTCAGGAACAGAGAGGTATAGGAACAGAAGAAAAACAACTCCGGACTCAAGAGAACTGTGTTGAAAAAAAATACATGTTTACAGCAGGTGAAAGGTCTTCTTTAATACAATTCTAGGAGGCACCATTGTTTGTATGCTAAGTTATATCATTTCTACTGAGCTCAATACCAGCTGTTCACATCTACATAAGAAGAGTTGGCTAAAGAACCAATAAAATGAAGAAAATAAACATCGTAAACTGATAGAAATTAATTTTTCTTGATCATGGAGATAATCATACACCCTTAAAATTACATTACATTTATTCTGTCTGCCTGTAGATGCCACTAGAGGGGGCTGTAGAGATTACTGCTTAGACCTTTATTATGGAGTTCAATTGAAGCTGAATCAATTGTTCTGTCATTAGCTCCCCCTAGTGGTGGCTGCAGGCAACCAGAATTTTGAAATGTAATTATGTCAGGACTAGCTGTTTCCAGCCAGCTTAACGCTCGGCACGCTCACTGCTATCTAATTAACGCTGCTGGTGATTAAACTAAAGTAAATAATGACAACATTCAATAGCGCTTACGCAGGTGGTAATTTGGTGGGGGGGCGGGATTATGTGTGGTAATGTGGTGGGGGGGGCAGGATTATGTGTGGTGATGTGATGAGGGTCGGGATTATGTGTGGTAATGTGGTGGGGGGTGGGATTATGTGTGGTGATGTGGTGGGGGTGGGATTATATGTGGTAATGTGATGAGGGTCGGGATTATGTGTGGTGATGTGGTGGGGTGGGATTATGTGTGTGGTGATGTGGTGGGGGCGGGATTAAATGTGGTGATGTGGTGGGGGGTGGGATTATGTGTGGTAATGTGGTGGGGGGCGGGATTATCTGTGGTGATGTGGTGGGGGGGTGGGATTTTGTGTGGTAATGTGGGAGGGTAGGATTATATGTGGTGGGGTGAGGGATTATGTGTGGTAATGTGGTGGGGGGGCAGGATTATGTGTGGTAATGTGGTGGGGGGCGGGACTATGTGTGGTAATGTAGTGGGGGGCGGGATTATGTGTGGTAATGTGGTGGGGGTGGGATTATCTGTGGTAATGTGGTGGGGGGTGGGATTATGTGTAGTAATGTGATGAGGGGCGGGATTATGTGTGGTAATGTAGTGGGGGACGGGATTATGTGTGGTAATGTGGGGGGCGGGACTATGTGTGGTGATGTGGTGGGGGGGCGGGATTATGTGTGGTAATGTGGTGGGGGCGGGCGGGATTATGTGTTGTAATGTGGTGGGGCGGGCGGGATTATGTGTGGTAATGTGGTGGGGGGCGGGATTATCTGGTGATGTGATGAGGGTCGGGATTATGTGTGGTAATGTGGTGGGGGGCGGGATTATGTGTGGTGATGTGGTGGGGGTGGGATTATATGTGGTAATGTGATGAGGGTCGGGATTATGTGTGGTGATGTGGTGGGGTGGGATTATGTGTGGTGATGTGGTGGGGTGGGATTATGTGTGGTAATGTGGTGGGGGTGGGATTATCTGTGGTAATGTGGTGGGGGGTGGGATTATGTGTAGTAATGTGATGAGGGGCGGGATTATGTGTGGTAATGTAGTGGGGGGCGGGATTATGTGTGGTAATGTGGGGGGCGGGATTATGTGTGGTGATGTGGTGGGGGGGCGGGATTATGTGTGGTAATGTGGTGGGGGCGGGCGGGATTATGTGTGGTAATGTGGTGGGGCGGGCGGGATTATGTGTTTTAATGTGGTGGGGGGCGGGATTATCTGGTGATGTGATGAGGGTCGGGATTATGTGTGGTAATGTGGTGGGGGGCGGGATTATGTGTGGTGATGTGGTGGGGGTGGGATTATATGTGGTAATGTGATGAGGGTCGGGATTATGTGTGGTGATGTGGTGGGGTGGGATTATGTGTGGTGATGTGGTGGGGGCGGGATTAAGTGTGGTGATGTGGTGGGGGGTGGGATTATGTGTGGTAATGTGGTGGGAGGCGGGATTATCTGTGGTGATGTGGTGGGGGGGCGGGATTTTGTGTGGTAATGTGGGAGGGTAGGATTATATGTGGTGGGGTGAGGGATTATGTGTGGTAATGTGGTGGGGGGCAGGATTATGTGTGGTAATGTGGTGGGGGGCGGGACTATGTGTGGTAATGTAGTGGGGGGCGGGATTATGTGTGGTAATGTGGGGGGCGGGATTATGTGTGGTGATGTGGTGGGGGGGCGGGATTATGTGTGGTAATGTGGTGGGGGCGGGCGGGATTATGTGTGGTAATGTGGTGGGGGGCGGGATTATCTGTGGTAATGTGGTGGGGGGGCGGGATTATCTGTGGTAATGTGGTGGGGGGGCAGGATTATGTGTGGTGATGTGATGAGGGTCGGGATTATGTGTGGTAATGTGGTGGGGGCGGGATTATGTGTGGTGATGTGGTGGGGGTGGGATTATATGTGGTAATGTGATGAGGGTCGGGATTAGGTGTGGTGATGTGGTGGGGTGGGATTATGTGTGTGGTGATGTGGTGGGGGCGGGATTAAATGTGGTGATGTGGTGGGGGGTGGGATTATGTGTGGTAATGTGGTGGGGGGCGGGATTATCTGTGGTGATGTGGTGGGGGCGGGATTTTGTGTGGTAATGTGGGAGGGTAGGATTATATGTGGTGGGGTGAGGGATTATGTGTGGTAATGTGGTGGGGGGGCAGGATTATGTGTGGTAATGTGGTGGGGGGCGGGACTATGTGTGGTAATGTAGTGGGGGCGGGATTATGTGTGGTAATGTGGTGGGGGTGGGATTATCTGTGGTAATGTGGTGGGGGGTGGGATTATGTGTGGTAATGTAGTGGGGGGCGGGATTATGTGTGGTAATGTGGGGGGCGGGATTATGTGTGGTGATGTGGTGGGGGGGCGGGATTATGTGTGGTAATGTGGTGGGGGCGGGCGGGATTATGTGTGGTAATGTGGTGGGGGCGGGTGGGATTATGTGTGGTAATGTGATGGGGGGCGGGATTATCTGTGGTAATGTGGTGGGGGGCGGGATTATGTGTGGTGATGTGGTGGGGGTGGGATTATATGTGGTAATGTGATGGGGGGGCGGGATTATCTGTGGTGATGTGATGAGGGTCGGGATTATGTGTGGTAATGTGGTGGGGGGTGGGATTATGTGTGGTGATGTGGTGGGGGTGGGATTATATGTGGTAATGTGATGAGGGTCGGGATTATGTGTGGTGATGTGGTGGGGTGGGATTAAGTGTGGTGATGTGGTGGGGGGTGGGATTATGTGTGGTAATGTGGTGGGAGGCGGGATTATCTGTGGTGATGTGGTGGGGGGGCGGGATTTTGTGTGGTAATGTGGGAGGGTAGGATTATATGTGGTGGGGTGAGGGATTATGTGTGGTAATGTGGTGGAGGGGCAGGATTATGTGTGGTAATGTGGTGGGGGCGGGATTATCTGTGGTAATGTGGTGGGGGGTGGGATTATGTGTAGTAATGTGATGAGGGGCGGGATTATGTGTGGTAATGTAGTGGGGGCGGGATTATGTGTGGTAATGTGGGGGGCGGGATTATGTGTGGTGATGTGGTGGGGGGGCAGGATTATGTGTGGTAATGTGGTGGGGGCGGGCGGGATTATGTGTGGTAATGTGGTGGGGGGGCGGGATTATCTGTGGTAATGTGGTGGGGGGGCAGGATTATGTGTGGTGATGTGATGAGGGTCGGGATTATGTGTGGTAATGTGTTGGGGGGCGGAATTATGTGTGGTGATGTGGTGGGGGTGGGATTATATGTGGTAATGTGATGAGGGTCGGGATTATGTGTGGTGATGTGGTGGGGTGGGATTATGTGTGGTGATGTGGTGGAGGCGGGATTAAGTGTGGTGATGTGGTGGGGGGTGGGATTATGTGTGGTAATGTGGTGGGGGTCGGGATTATCTGTGGTGATGTGGTGGGGGGGCGGGATTTTGTGTGGTAATGTGGGAGGGTAGGATTATATGTGGTGGGGTGAGGGATTATGTGTGGTAATGTGGTGGGGGGCAGGATTATGTGTAGTAATGTGGTGGGGGGCGGGACTATGTGTGGTAATGTAGTGGGGGTGGGATTATTTGTGGTAATGTGGTGGGGGCGGGATTATCTGTGGTAATGTGGTGGGGGTGGAATTATGTTTAGTAATGTGATGAGGGGCGGGATTATGTGTGGTAATGTAGTGGGGGGCGGGATTATGTGTGGTAATGTGGGGGGCGGGATTATGTGTGGTGATGTGGTGGGGGGCGGGATTATGTGTGATGTGGTGGGGGCGTGATTATGTGTGGTAATGTGGTGGGGGCGGGATTATGTGTGGTAATGTGGTGGCGGTGGGATTATCTTTGGTAATGTGGTGGGGGGGGCGGGATTATGAGTGGTAATGTGGTGGAGGGCAGGATTATGTGTGGTAATGTGGTGGGGGGGATTATGTGTGGTAATGTGGTGGGGGGATTATGTGTGGTAATGTGGTGGGAGCGGGATTATGTGTGGTAATGTGGTGGGGGGCGGGATTATGTGTGGTAATGTGGGGGCGGGATTATGTGTGGTAATGTGGTGGGGGGGCGGGATTATGTGTGGTAATGTGGTGGGGGGGCGGGATTATGTGTGGTAATGTGGTGGGGGGGCGGGATTATGTGTGGTAATGTGGTGGAGGGCGGGATTATGTTTTTTAATGTGGTGGGGGGCGGGATTATGTGTGGTAATGTGGTGGGGGGGATTATGTGTGGTAATGTGATGGGGCGGGATTATGTGTGGTAATGTGGTGGGGGGCAGGATTATGTGTGGTAATGTGGTGGGGGCGGGATTATGTGTGGTAATGTGGTGGGGGGATTATGTGTGGTAATGTGGTGGGGGAGCGGGATTATGTGTGGTAATGTGGTGGGGGCGGGATTATGTGTGGTAATGTGGGGGCGGGATTATGTGTGGTAATGTGGTGGGGGGATTATGTGTGGTAATGTGGTGGGGGGGCGGGATTATGTGTGGTAATGTGGTGGAGGGCGGGATTATGTGTGGTAATGTGGTGGGGGGCGGGATTATGTGTGGTAATGTGGTGGTGGGGATTATGTGTGGTAATGTGGTGGGGGCAGGATTATGTGTGGTAATGTGGTGGGGGCGGGATTATGTGTGGTAATGTGGTGGGGGCGGGATTATGTGTGGTAATGTGGTGGGGGGCGGGATTATGTGTGGTAATGTGGTGGGGGGGTGGGATTATGTGTGGTAATGTAGTGGGGGACGGGATTATGTGTGGTAATGTGGGGGGCGGGACTATGTGTGGTGATGTGGTGGGGGGGCGGGATTATGTGTGGTAATGTGGTGGGGGCGGGCGGGATTATGTGTTGTAATGTGGTGGGGCGGGCGGGATTATGTGTGGTAATGTGGTGGGGGGCGGGATTATCTGGTGATGTGATGAGGGTCGGGATTATGTGTGGTAATGTGGTGGGGGGCGGGATTATGTGTGGTGATGTGGTGGGGGTGGGATTATATGTGGTAATGTGATGAGGGTCGGGATTATGTGTGGTGATGTGGTGGGGTGGGATTATGTGTGGTGATGTGGTGGGGTGGGATTATGTGTGGTAATGTGGTGGGGGTGGGATTATCTGTGGTAATGTGGTGGGGGGTGGGATTATGTGTAGTAATGTGATGAGGGGCGGGATTATGTGTGGTAATGTAGTGGGGGGCGGGATTATGTGTGGTAATGTGGGGGGCGGGATTATGTGTGGTGATGTGGTGGGGGGGCGGGATTATGTGTGGTAATGTGGTGGGGGCGGGCGGGATTATGTGTGGTAATGTGGTGGGGCGGGCGGGATTATGTGTTTTAATGTGGTGGGGGGCGGGATTATCTGGTGATGTGATGAGGGTCGGGATTATGTGTGGTAATGTGGTGGGGGGCGGGATTATGTGTGGTGATGTGGTGGGGGTGGGATTATATGTGGTAATGTGATGAGGGTCGGGATTATGTGTGGTGATGTGGTGGGGTGGGATTATGTGTGGTGATGTGGTGGGGGCGGGATTAAGTGTGGTGATGTGGTGGGGGGTGGGATTATGTGTGGTAATGTGGTGGGAGGCGGGATTATCTGTGGTGATGTGGTGGGGGGGCGGGATTTTGTGTGGTAATGTGGGAGGGTAGGATTATATGTGGTGGGGTGAGGGATTATGTGTGGTAATGTGGTGGGGGGCAGGATTATGTGTGGTAATGTGGTGGGGGGCGGGACTATGTGTGGTAATGTAGTGGGGGGCGGGATTATGTGTGGTAATGTGGTGGGGGCGGGATTATCTGTGGTAATGTGGTGGGGGGTGGGATTATGTGTAGTAATGTGATGAGGGGCGGGATTATGTGTGGTAATGTAGTGGGGGGCGGGATTATGTGTGGTAATGTGGGGGGCGGGATTATGTGTGGTGATGTGGTGGGGGGGCGGGATTATGTGTGGTAATGTGGTGGGGGCGGGCGGGATTATGTGTGGTAATGTGGTGGGGGGCGGGATTATCTGTGGTAATGTGGTGGGGGGGCGGGATTATCTGTGGTAATGTGGTGGGGGGGCAGGATTATGTGTGGTGATGTGATGAGGGTCGGGATTATGTGTGGTAATGTGGTGGGGGCGGGATTATGTGTGGTGATGTGGTGGGGGTGGGATTATATGTGGTAATGTGATGAGGGTCGGGATTAGGTGTGGTGATGTGGTGGGGTGGGATTATGTGTGTGGTGATGTGGTGGGGGCGGGATTAAATGTGGTGATGTGGTGGGGGGTGGGATTATGTGTGGTAATGTGGTGGGGGGCGGGATTATCTGTGGTGATGTGGTGGGGGCGGGATTTTGTGTGGTAATGTGGGAGGGTAGGATTATATGTGGTGGGGTGAGGGATTATGTGTGGTAATGTGGTGGGGGGGCAGGATTATGTGTGGTAATGTGGTGGGGGGCGGGACTATGTGTGGTAATGTAGTGGGGGCGGGATTATGTGTGGTAATGTGGTGGGGGTGGGATTATCTGTGGTAATGTGGTGGGGGGTGGGATTATGTGTGGTAATGTAGTGGGGGGCGGGATTATGTGTGGTAATGTGGGGGGCGGGATTATGTGTGGTGATGTGGTGGGGGGGCGGGATTATGTGTGGTAATGTGGTGGGGGCGGGCGGGATTATGTGTGGTAATGTGGTGGGGGCGGGTGGGATTATGTGTGGTAATGTGATGGGGGGCGGGATTATCTGTGGTAATGTGGTGGGGGGCGGGATTATGTGTGGTGATGTGGTGGGGGTGGGATTATATGTGGTAATGTGATGGGGGGGCGGGATTATCTGTGGTGATGTGATGAGGGTCGGGATTATGTGTGGTAATGTGGTGGGGGGTGGGATTATGTGTGGTGATGTGGTGGGGGTGGGATTATATGTGGTAATGTGATGAGGGTCGGGATTATGTGTGGTGATGTGGTGGGGTGGGATTAAGTGTGGTGATGTGGTGGGGGGTGGGATTATGTGTGGTAATGTGGTGGGAGGCGGGATTATCTGTGGTGATGTGGTGGGGGGGCGGGATTTTGTGTGGTAATGTGGGAGGGTAGGATTATATGTGGTGGGGTGAGGGATTATGTGTGGTAATGTGGTGGAGGGGCAGGATTATGTGTGGTAATGTGGTGGGGGCGGGATTATCTGTGGTAATGTGGTGGGGGGTGGGATTATGTGTAGTAATGTGATGAGGGGCGGGATTATGTGTGGTAATGTAGTGGGGGCGGGATTATGTGTGGTAATGTGGGGGGCGGGATTATGTGTGGTGATGTGGTGGGGGGCAGGATTATGTGTGGTAATGTGGTGGGGGCGGGCGGGATTATGTGTGGTAATGTGGTGGGGGGGCGGGATTATCTGTGGTAATGTGGTGGGGGGGCAGGATTATGTGTGGTGATGTGATGAGGGTCGGGATTATGTGTGGTAATGTGTTGGGGGGCGGAATTATGTGTGGTGATGTGGTGGGGGTGGGATTATATGTGGTAATGTGATGAGGGTCGGGATTATGTGTGGTGATGTGGTGGGGTGGGATTATGTGTGGTGATGTGGTGGAGGCGGGATTAAGTGTGGTGATGTGGTGGGGGGTGGGATTATGTGTGGTAATGTGGTGGGGGTCGGGATTATCTGTGGTGATGTGGTGGGGGGGCGGGATTTTGTGTGGTAATGTGGGAGGGTAGGATTATATGTGGTGGGGTGAGGGATTATGTGTGGTAATGTGGTGGGGGGCAGGATTATGTGTAGTAATGTGGTGGGGGGCGGGACTATGTGTGGTAATGTAGTGGGGGTGGGATTATTTGTGGTAATGTGGTGGGGGCGGGATTATCTGTGGTAATGTGGTGGGGGTGGAATTATGTTTAGTAATGTGATGAGGGGCGGGATTATGTGTGGTAATGTAGTGGGGGGCGGGATTATGTGTGGTAATGTGGGGGGCGGGATTATGTGTGGTGATGTGGTGGGGGGCGGGATTATGTGTGATGTGGTGGGGGCGTGATTATGTGTGGTAATGTGGTGGGGGCGGGATTATGTGTGGTAATGTGGTGGCGGTGGGATTATCTTTGGTAATGTGGTGGGGGGGCGGGATTATGAGTGGTAATGTGGTGGAGGGCAGGATTATGTGTGGTAATGTGGTGGGGGGGATTATGTGTGGTAATGTGGTGGGGGGGATTATGTGTGGTAATGTGGTGGGAGCGGGATTATGTGTGGTAATGTGGTGGGGGGCGGGATTATGTGTGGTAATGTGGGGGCGGGATTATGTGTGGTAATGTGGTGGGGGGGCGGGATTATGTGTGGTAATGTGGTGGGGGGGCGGGATTATGTGTGGTAATGTGGTGGGGGGGCGGGATTATGTGTGGTAATGTGGTGGAGGGCGGGATTATGTTTTTTAATGTGGTGGGGGGCGGGATTATGTGTGGTAATGTGGTGGGGGGGATTATGTGTGGTAATGTGATGGGGCGGGATTATGTGTGGTAATGTGGTGGGGGGCAGGATTATGTGTGGTAATGTGGTGGGGGCGGGATTATGTGTGGTAATGTGGTGGGGGGATTATGTGTGGTAATGTGGTGGGGGAGCGGGATTATGTGTGGTAATGTGGTGGGGGCGGGATTATGTGTGGTAATGTGGGGGCGGGATTATGTGTGGTAATGTGGTGGGGGGATTATGTGTGGTAATGTGGTGGGGGGGCGGGATTATGTGTGGTAATGTGGTGGAGGGCGGGATTATGTGTGGTAATGTGGTGGGGGGCGGGATTATGTGTGGTAATGTGGTGGTGGGGATTATGTGTGGTAATGTGGTGGGGGCAGGATTATGTGTGGTAATGTGGTGGGGGCGGGATTATGTGTGGTAATGTGGTGGGGGCGGGATTATGTGTGGTAATGTGGTGGGGGGCGGGATTATGTGTGGTAATGTGGTGGGGGGGTGGGATTATGTGTGGTAATGTGGTGGAGGGCGGGATTATGTGTGGTAATGTGGTGGGGGGCGAGATTATGTGTGCTAATGTGGTCGGGGGGATTATGTGGGGTAATGTGGTGGGGGCGGGATTATGTGTGGTGATGTGGGGGTGGGATTATCTGTGGTAATGTGGTGGGGGGGCGGGATTATATGTGGTAATGTGGTGGAGGGCAGGATTATGTGTGGTAATGTGGTGGGGGGGTGTTGTGAATTCTGTTCTTGGGCTCCCTCCGGTGGTTGTAAGTGGTAGCGCTGCTGTCTGTCCTTCACAGCAGTTATCAGGTGTGTCCACTCTGGACTGGGCTATTTAGTCTGGCCTCACCCTTTAGTCAGTGCCAGTTGTCCATTGTTTCTGGAGGATTCACATCCCTTCATGGTTTCTCCTTCTTCCTGGTCTTTTCACCAAGATAAGTCCTGCTTGTTTTGCAGCCCACATTTTGTGGGCCTCATTGTTCAGTGCATTTCATGTTTTTTCTTGTCCAGCTTAATCTGTGTAAGGATTTATGCAGTCTAGCTGGAATCTCTGGAGAGGCAGATATACCCTCCATGTCTTTAGTTAGATGTGGAGTTTTTGTATTTTCTGTGGTGGATATTTCCTAGTATTTTAATACTGACCGCATAGTTCTCTGTCCTATCTTTCCTATTTAGCTAGATTGGCCTCCTTTGCTAAATCCTGTTTTCAGCCTGTGTATGTTTTTTCCTCTCCTCTCACAGTCAATATTTGTGGGGGGCTGCCTATCCTTTGGGAATTTTCTCTGAGGTGAGATAGTTTTCCCTTTTCAAACTATCTATAGGGTTAATTAGTCCTCCGGCTGTGTCGAGGTGTCTAGGATCAGTAGGTACATCCCACGGCTACTTCTAGTTGCGGTGTTAAGTTCAGGGTCCGCGGTCAGTACAGATACCACCTTCTCCAGAGTACGTCTTATGCTGCTCCTAGGCCACCAGATCATAACAGGGGGGATTATGTGTGGTAATGTGGTGGGGGGGATTATGTGTGGTAATGTGGTGGGGGGCAGGATTATGTGTGGTAATGTGGTGGGGGCGGGATTATGTGTGGTAATGTGGTGGAGGGCGGGATTATGTGGGGTAATGTGGTGGGGGGCGGGATTATGTGTGGTAATGTGGTGGGGGGGATTATGTGTGGTAATGTGGTGGGGTGACGGGATTATGTGTGGTAATGTGGTGGGGTGGCAGGATTATGTGTGGTAATGTGGTGGGGGGATTATGTGTGGTAATGTGGTGGGAGCGGGATTATGTGTGGTGATGTAGTGGGGGTGGGATTATCTGTGGTAATGTGGTTGGGGGGCAGCATTATGTGTGGTAATGTGGTGGGGGCGGGATTATGTGTGGTAATGTGGTGGGGGGCAGGATTATGTGTGGTAATGTGGTGGGGGCGGGATTATGTGTGGTAATGTGGGGGGCGGGATTATGTGTGGTAATGTGGTGGGGGGCAGGATTATGTGTGGTAATGTGGTGGGGGCGGGATTATGTGTGGTAATGTGGTGGGGGCGGGATTATGTGTGGTAATGTGGTGGAGGGCGGGATTATGTGGGGTAATGTGGTGGGGGGGATTATGTGTGGTAATGTGGTGGGGTGACGGGATTATGTGTGGTAATGTGGTGGGGTGGCAGGATTATGTGTGGTAATGTGGGGGGATTATGTGTGGTAATGTGGTGGGAGCGGGATTATGTGTGGTGATGTAGTGGGGGTGGGATTATCTGTGGTAATGTGGTTGGGGGGGCAGCATTATGTGTGGTAATGTGGTGGGGGCGGGATTATGTGTGGTAATGTGGTGGGGGGCAGGATTATGTGTGGTAATGTGGTGGGGGCGGGATTATGTGTGGTAATGTGGGGGGCGGGATTATGTGTGGTAATGTTGTGGGTTGGCAGGATTATGTGTGGTAATGTAGTGGGGGCGGGATTATGTGTGGTAATGTTGTGGGGTGGCAGGATTATGTGTGGTAATGTGGTGGGGGGATTATGTGTGGTAATGTTGTGGGGGCGGGATTATGTGTGGTGATGTAGTGGGGGTGGGATTATCTGTGGTAATGTGGTTGGGGGGGCGGCATTATGTGTGGTAATGTGGTGGAGGGCGGGATTATGTGTGGTAATGTGGTGGGGGGCGGGATTATGTGTGGTAATGTGGTGTTGGGGATTATGTGTGGTAATGTGGTGGGGGCGGGATTATGTGTGGTAATGTGGTGGGGGCGGGATTATGTGTGGTAATGTGGTGGGGGGGCGGGATTATGTGTGGTAATGTGGTGGGGGGCGGGATTATGTGTGGTAATGTGGTGGAGGGCAGGATTATGTGTGGTAATGTGGTGGGGGGCGGGGTTATGTGTGGTAATGTGGTGGTGGGGGGATTATGTGTGGTAATGTGGTGGTGGGGGGATTGTGTGTGGTAATGTGGTGGGGGCAGGATTATGTGTGGTAATGTGGTGGGGGGCGGGATTGTGTGTGGTAATGTGGTGGGGGGCGGGATTGTGTGTGGTAATGTGGTGGGGGTGGGATTATGTGTGGTAATGTGGTGGGGGGCGGGATTATGTGTGGTAATGTGGTGGGGGCGGGATTGTGTGTGGTAATGTGGTGAGGGGGCGGGATTATGTGTGGTAATGTGGTGAGGGGTGGGATTGTGTGGTAATGGAGTGGGGGGCAGGATTATGTGTGGTGATGCGGTGGGGGCAGAGCTACTGTGCAGGGGGCGGGATTAGCGAGTAATCACGATGCCTCTTATATATATAGATTATATCCTGATGACGCTACCTGCCTGTGCTGCCCCTAGTGGTTGCAATATCACTACTCCAACTCAGGTCAGTCCTTAACAAATTGTATGGTTATACAGGGAATATTACACTATTATGTAAAATAAAGATACGTTATGAAATTAATCAGCACAGTGATAAAGGCCTCCTTAAATAAAATAAATAGCATTTTTGCATTCAGTTGCAGTTACCCATTTTTCCCAAATGTGACAAGTGAATCCAATGTTATTCTGGTTGTCATTATGAAGTATCCTCTCAGACATTGAAGCAAACCTTATGCAGTGTATTACAGCTGATGTGTAGACTTATAAATGCCTCTGTATAAATAATTGTTGTCTTGTACAACCACAGTTTATTACAGGAGCCATTTTATTGTATAATTACATGTAATCTCCTGCATATTACTACATGTTTTGCAGGGTTTTTTCACTCAGGTTGGCACGTGTCTGAGTTTTATGCATGATTGACTTCTGAGAGGTACTGACTTTCTGATGTCTCCTCCACAAGTTCCTGATTGTCTCATCCTGTAATCTCCTGATTTAACACCCTACTTATACCAGGTACTGCACTTCTTTCATTGTGAGATTATTGAGCTCACAGCCTTTAGTGTAGCTTATTCCCACCTGCTGATTATCCTCAAGATCCTACTGCTGCTCCGTGTACCGACCTCTGGCTATATCTTGACTACATTACCTGCTTATCCTCCCAACTATACTGCTGCTCTGTGTACCGACTTATGGCTATATCCTGACTACGATTCCCACTTATTCTCCCAACTATACTGCTGCTCTGTGTACCGACCTCCAGGGTGTTGCCACCGAGCCTGCACAGTAGCAGCTATCGGATCACCTCTATATACACCAATAGCGGCTACTGCGCGAGCACCATTTTCTTTTTTAAACATCAGGATAACCTCAACAATAATAACTATATGCACATTACACATGCAATCACACTGCAGCGCAGGTGTCACGGCTGGTGCCTGCCTGCAGAAGTTTTTTTCATTCAATTTTAGTATGTATATAAAATATTCATTATGTAAACTAGGGGGCAGGTCACTGAGGGTTCACTGACCTGTCAGCAGTCTTCATTATGAATAGCTAATCAGAACACCACATGAAGAACCCAACACAGACAAACATCATTAACTTAAAACTGGAAATAAGGATCAAACAGCAACCACAAGACGGATATCATCAACCAAAATATCATTTTAATCAGTATAATGGCACCAACATGACACTGTCTGTAGGTTACTGTGTACAATTCTGCCGATATGTTCCCTTTAAGGAGGGGTTTTGGATGCAGAAAAATCAAATATACATCCTCGAATCTGCTTGACTTGAAGTCCTCAGACTTGTCCATGATTCTAAACTTGTAGGACATTCTGGAGTCATGAAAAGAACTACTAATTTGTTCTTTTTGGTAGCCAAATTGTAGGAAGGATGTGAGAAAATATGTTCCTTCCTGTTTAACATGTGCACAGAACAAGATGCCACGATCTTCTCTAACACTAGTTCAACCTCTTCCAGTTCCATCTAGGCCTTGGGAATCAATTTAAATGGATTTTATAGTGGACCTACCTCCCTCTACAGAAATGACTGTAAAACCTTGTGGTGGTGGAACGGCTCACAAAGATGGACAATTTTATTCCAACTAAAGGGTTTCCTACTCCTGAACAAACCACAGAATTAGTGGTCAAAGAACTATTTAGGCAGCATGGAATTCTTGACAATGTCGTTTCTGATAGAGATGTTCAGTTTACATCAACATTTTGGAAAAACTTTTGTACAGCTTTAGCAGTTACTGTCAATTTGTATACTGCCTTCCAGCCACAATCCAATGGCCAGACTGAAAGAACTAACCAAACTCTTGAACAATACATGCGCTGCTTTATTTTGTACCTACAGGATGACTTGGTGGACTTGTTACCAACAGCAGAATTTGCTTATAATAACTCCAAGCACAGTTCTACGTCCCAAAGCCCATTTTTTGCTAACTATGGCTTTGATCCGATATTTATTCCTAATTTTCCATTTAATACTTTGGTTCCCGCTGTTACTGACAGACTTACAAAGTGGTGGAAAGCTCAAGAAGAACTAATTGAGATGTTCACAAAGCCCATGAAGATTACAAAGAAACAGCTGATCAACATTGCAAAGCCTCTCCTACCCTTCAGGTTGGTAACAAGGTTTGGCTTTCTACAAAAAAATCTGAAAGCAAACATACTGTCTTCTAAATTGAATCAAACATTCATAGGACCTTTTCACATTTCTGTACAAATTAAGGCTAGTTTTACATTTGCGTTTAAAAATGCAGCGTTTTAAACGCAAACGCAGGTGGTGAAAAAACGCATGTAAACGCGTGCAAACACTGCGTTTTTTAGACGCATGCGTTTTTGCATGCGGTAAAAAATAGCGGTGTTTTGCCGCGTTTACATGCGTTTTTTCCTGCGTTTACGTTTTTGAAACGCATGCTGAGAAGTGTGTGACAGCTGCCAATCATCAAGGCCAACAAGAAAACCCACTATAAATAGAAATAGCTAGGGTTAGGGTTAGGGTTAGGATCCCTAGGGTTAGGGGTAGGGTTAGGGTTGAGGGTAGGGTTAGGGTTAGGGTTAGGATCCCTAGGGTTAGGGGTAGGGTTAGGGGTAGGGTTAGGGTTAGGATCCCTAGGGTTAGGGGTAGGGTTAGGGGTAGGGTTAGGGTTAGGGTTTGGATCCCTTTATCACCTTGATGGTGGGGGGTGGCTTAGCAGTGTGTATTCTTGTTTTTTTCTATAAAAACGCATGCGTTTTAAACGCAAACAAACGCATGTGCTTAAAAACGCATGCGTTTACATAGACAGCAATACGTTTTTTTGCGGCAAAAAAACGCCTCTAGAAATTACTACATGTTGCATTTCTGCAACCAAATGCAAGCATAGAAAAGACGCATGCATCGACAAACGCGGCAAAACGCATGCAAAAAAACGCATGCGTTTTTAATGTTAAATATAGGAGAAAAAAACGCATGCTTTTTTTTGCGCTAAAACGCAGCGGCAAAAAACGCAAATGTGAAACCAGCCTAACCCAGTTGCTTTATGTTTAAAACTTCCTAATAGCCTGAAAATACATCTTATGTTCCATGTATCCTTGCTCAAACCATTCAGTAAGAACCCGTTTCCAGGAAGAACTCGGCCACCTCCTCCACTAGAAAAAGTCCATGGAGAAGAAGAGTACATTGTGGATACAAATCTGGACTCTAGAAGATTCAGAGGAAGACTACAATATTTGGTGCAATGGAGGGGTTACGGACCAGAAGATAATGCTTTGGAGCCGGAGAGCAACGTCCATACATGCAGGCTTACAAGAGTGTTATGATCCTAGTGGCAAGGATCGCAAGTTGGACTAGCTAAGTACCTGAACAGACTACAAACTCTGGTGAAGTGGTAACTGAATTGACCGCAACCTGATCCTATCCGCACACAACTAAAAGTAGCCGTGGAACGTTACCTAAAAAATTCCTAGACGTCTCGTCACGGCCGGAGAAACTGACTACTCCTAGAGGGAACGAAAGTCCTTGCTTGCCTCAGTGAAATGACCCCAAAGATATAGAATAGCCCCCCACAAATATTAACGGTGAGTTAAGGGGAAAGCACAAACGCAGAGATGAAATTAGATTTAGCAAATGAGGCCCACTAACACTAGATAGCAGAAAATAGAAAGGGAACTGTGCGGTCAATTTAAAACCCTATTCAAAAAATCCACACAGAGATTACTCGAGCCCCCGCACCGACTCACGATGCGGGGGAAGCAACTCTGACCCCAGAGTTAACCAGCGGCAAAATCACATATTAGCAAGCTGGACTAAACTCATCATACACGGAAATAATATTGCAGACTGATGAGCAAAAAATTATTAAACAGAACTTAGCTTCTCAGAAGAGACAGGAACCGAAGATTATCAGGAGTAATCAGAAAGGCACTGAATACATTGACAGCCGGCAACAAGTGGAAGTGAAACAGCTATATAGGAACCTCCCAGTGACTAATGAGGCAGCTGATAAGCCACATATACACAGGATAACAAACAAAGCCACCAGGGGGAGCCCAAAACGAAAGTCACACCATACCACCTGTGACCACAAGAGGGAGCCTGGAAACAGAGTTCACAACAGTACACCCCCCCTTGAGGAGGGGTCACCGAACCCTCATCAAAACCCCCAGGGCGATCGGGATGAGCCACATGGAAGGCACGAACCAAATCGGCCGCATGAACATCAGAGGCGACAACCCAGGAATTATCCTCCTGACCATAGCCCTTCCACTTAACCAAATATTGAAGTCTCCGTCTAGAAATACGAGAATCCAAGATCTTCTCCACCACGTATTCCAATTCTCCCTCCACCAGCACCGGGGCAGGAGGCTCAACCGGAGGACCCACAGGCACCACATACCTCCGCAACAACGACCGATGGAAAACATTATGAATAGCAAACGATGCTGGGAGGTCCAAACGAAATGACACAGGGTTAAGGACTTCCAAAATCTTATAAGGACCGATAAACCGAGGCTTGAACTTAGGAGAGGAGACCTTCATAGGAACAAAACGAGAAGACAGCCACACCAAGTCCCCAACGCGAAGTCGGGGACCCACACAGCGACGGCGGTTGGCAAAGCGCTGAGCCTTCTCTTGTGACAGCTTCAAATTGTCCACCACATGATTCCAAATCTGATGCAACCGATCCACCACAACATCCACTCCAGGACAGTCAGAAGGCTCCACCTGACCCGAGGAAAAACGAGGATGAAACCCCGAATTACAAAAAAAAGGAGACACCAAAGTAGCAGAACTACCCTGATTGTTAAGGGCAAACTCGGCCAATGGCAAAAAAGTCACCCAGTCGTCCTGATCAGCAGAAACAAAACATCTTAAATAGGTTTCCAAAGTCTGATTAGTTCGCTCGGTTTGGCCATTCGTCTGAGGGTGGAAAGCTGACGAAAAAGACAAATCAATGCCCATCTTAGCACAAAAGGTCCGCCAAAATCTAGACACAAACTGGGATCCTCTGTCGGAAACAATATTTTCAGGGATCCCATGCAAACGAACCACATTTTGAAAAAACAGCGGAACCAACTCGGAGGAGGAAGGCAACTTAGGCAAGGGCACCAAATGGACCATCTTAGAAAAACGATCACACACCACCCAGATGACAGACATTCTTTGAGAGACAGGGAGATCTGAAATAAAATCCATGGAAATGTGCGTCCAAGGCCTCTTTGGGACTGGCAAAGGCAACAGCAACCCACTGGCACGAGAACAGCAAGGCTTAGCCCGAGCACAAATTCCACAAGATTGCACAAAGGAACGCACAACCCGCAACAAGGAAGGCCACCAGAAGGACATAGCCACCAAATCTCTGGTACCAAATATTCCAGGATGGCCCGCCAACACCGAGGAATGAACCTCAGAAATAACTCTGCTGGTCCATCTATCCGGGACAAACAGTCTCTCCGGTGGACAACGGTCAGGTCTATCCGCCTGAAACTCCTGCAGCACCCGTCGCAAATCTGGGGAGATGGCAGACAAAATCACCCCTTCTCTGAGAATACCAGCCGGCTCTGAATCTCCAGGAGAGTAAGGCACAAAACTCCTAGAAAGAGCATCAGCCTTCACATTCTTCGAACCAGGCAGGTACGAGACCATGAAATCAAAACGAGAGAAAAACAACGACCAACGAGCCTGTCTAGGATTCAGCCGCTTGGCCGACTCGAGATAAATCAGATTCTTGTGATCAATTAAGACCACCACACGATGCTTAGCTCCCTCAAGCCAATGTCGCCACTCCTCAAATGCCCACTTCATAGCCAACAACTCCCGATTACCGACATCATAATTCCGCTCGGCAGGCGAAAACTTTCTTGAAAAGAAAGCACATGGCTTCATGACAGAGCCATCGGAGCTTCTCTGCGACAAAACAGCCCCCGCTCCAATCTCATAAGCATCAACCTCGACCTGGAAGGGGAGAGAGACATCTGGCTGACATAAGACTGGAGCTGAAGAAAACCGGTGCTTCAGCTCCCGAAAGGCCTCCACGGCCGCAGGAGACCAATTAGTCACATCGGAGCCCTTCTTGGTCAAATCCGTCAAAGGTTTAACCACGCTAGAAAAATTAGCAATGAAACGACGGTAAAAATTAGCAAAACCCAAGAACTTCTGAAGACTCTTAACAGATGTAGGCTGCGTCCAGTCATGAATAGCCTGAACCTTGACTGGGTCCATCTCAATAGTAGAAGGAGAAAAAATGAAACCCAAAAAAGAAACCTTCTGGACTCCAAAAAGACATTTTGAGCCCTTCACAAATAAAGCATTGGCACGCAGGACCTGAAACACCATCCTGACCTGCCTAACATGGGACTCCCAATCATCAGAAAAAAACAGAATATCATCCAGATACACAATCATAAATTTATCCAGATATTCGCGGAAGATGTCGTGCATAAAGGACTGAAAGACAGAAGGAGCGTTAGAAAGTCCAAAAGGCATCACCAAGTACTCAAAATGGCCTTCGGGCGTATTAAATGCAGTTTTCCATTCATCACCCTGCTTAATACGCACAAGGTTATACGCACCACGAAGATCTATCTTGGTGAACCAACTAGCCCCCTTTATGCGAGCAAACAGATCAGACAACAATGGCAAAGGATACTGAAATTTGACCGTGATTTTATTTAGAAGGCGATAATCAATGCAAGGTCTCAGGGAACCATCCTTCTTAGCCACGAAAAAGAACCCCGCACCAAGAGGGGAGGAGGAAGGGCGAATAAGTCCTTTCTCCAAGGACTCCTTTATATAACTCCGCATGGCAGCATGCTCCGGCACTGACAAATTGAAAAGTCGTCCCTTAGGAAACTTACTACCAGGAATCAAATTTATAGCACAATCACAATCCCTATGAGGAGGTAGAGAACTGAGTTTGGGCTCATCAAATACGTCCTGGTAGTCTGACAAAAATGCAGGGACTTCAGAAGGAGTGGAAGAAGCAATTGACACCACAGGAGCGTCGCCATGAATTCCCTGACAACCCCAACTTGACACAGACATTGCTTTCCAATCCAAGACTGGATTATGAGTCTGTAACCATGGCAGGCCCAACACGACAACATCATGTAGATTATGCAATACAAGAAAGCGAATCACCTCCTGATGAACAGGAGTCATGCACATGGTCACCTGTGTCCAGTACTGTGGTTTATTCGCAGCCAATGGTGTAGCATCAATTCCCCTTAGTGGAATAGGGATTTTTAAAGGCTCCAAAACAAAACCACAGCGCCTGGCAAATGACAAATCCATCAGACTCAGGGCAGCACCTGAATCTACAAAAGCCATAACCGGGTAAGATGACAGAGAACAGATCAGGGTAACAGACAAAATGAACCTAGGCTGTAACGTACCGATGGTGACAGATTTATCAACCTTTTTTTTGCGCTTAGAGCATGCTGAGATAACATGAGCTGAATCACCACAGTAAAAGCACAACCCATTTTGCCGTCTATAATTTTGCCGTTCACTTCTGGTCAGAATTCTATCACATTGCATAGAGTCAGGTGTCTGTTCAGAAGACACCGCCAAATGGTGCACAGGTTTGCGCTCCCGCAAACGCCGATCAATCTGAATGGCCAGAGTCATTGACTCATTCAGACCTGCAGGTGTAGGGAACCCCACCATGACATTCTTAATGGCCTCAGAAAGACCCTTTCTGAAATTTGCAGCCAGGGCACACTCATTCCACTGAGTAAGCACCGACCACCTCCGAAACTTCTGGCAGTACACCTCTGCATCATCTTGCCCCCGAGAGAGGGCCAACAACGCTTTTTCAGCCTGGTTCTCAAGATTAGGTTCCTCATAGAGCAATCCAAGGGCCAGAAAAAACGCATCCACACTGAGCAATGCAGGATCCCCTGGCGCCAATGCGAAGGCCCAATCTTGAGGGTCACCGCGCAAGAAGGAAATAATAATTTTAACTTGCTGCACGGAATCACCAGAGGAACGAGGTTTCAAAGAAAGAAACAATTTACAATTGTTCTTAAAATTCAGGAACCTAGATCTATCTCCAGAAAACAACTCCGGAATAGGTATTCTAGGCTCTGACATAGGACTGTGAACAACAAAATCCTGAATACTTTGTACCCTTGCAGCAAGATGATCTACACTGGAGGCTAAACTCTGAATATCCATATCAGCAGCTGAGTTCAGAGCCACACCAAGATTAAGAGGAGGAGAGAAGCAAGACACACAGCAGCTAGACACACGGCAGCTGCAAAAAAAAAAAAAAAAATTCTCAAGGCATCTTTTCTCCTGCTTCTGCCAAGCAATTAACACTTTACTGGCCGGCTGTACTGTTATGATCCTAGTGGCAAGGATCGCAAGTTGGACTAGCTAAGTACCAGAACAGACTACAAACTCTGGGGAAGTGGTAACTGAATTGACCGCAACCTGATCCTATCCGCACACAACTAAAAGTAGCCGTGGAACGTTACCTAAAAAATTCCTAGACGTCTCGTCACGGCCGGAGAAACTGACTACTCCTAGAGGGAACGAAAGTCCTTGCTTGCCTCAGTGAAATGACCCCAAAGATATAGAATAGCCCCCCACAAATATTAACGGTGAGTTAAAGGGAAAGCACAAACGCAGAGATGAAATTAGATTTAGCAAATGAGGCCCACTAACACTAGATAGCAGAAAATAGAAAGGGAACTGTGCGGTCAATTTAAAACCCTATTCAAAAAATCCACACAGAGATTACTCGAGCCCCCGCACCGACTCACGATGCGGGGGAAGCAACTCTGACCCCAGAGTTAACCAGCGGCAAAATCACATATTAGCAAGCTGGACTAAACTCATCATACACGGAAATAATATTGCAGACTGATGAGCAAAAAATGATTAAACAGAACTTAGCTTCTCAGAAGAGATAGGAACCGAAGATTATCAGGAGTAATCAGAAAGGCACTGAATACATTGACAGCCGGCAACAAGTGGAAGTGAAACAGAGCTATATAGGAACCTCCCAGTGACTAATGAGGCAGCTGATAAGCCACAGATACACAGGATAACAAACAAAGCCACCAGGGGGAGCCCAAAACGAAAGTCACACCATACCACCTGTGACCACAAGAGGGAGCCTGGAAACAGAGTTCACAACACAAGAGCCTTTCACCAGAGACATCAGCTCCTGAGATGTCCAGAGGTCATCCTGTAAGGAGGGGAGTACTGTCAGGATTTGAACCCAGCAACTCTTGTACACCAGGCAGCAGCCCTTTCCGCTGAGCTATTCAGCTCACTGGACTGTTCCTTGCTAAAGCACATACTAGTCCCTGTGTTGTTCCTGATGTCTCCAACCTGAGTTCTTGATGTCTCCACCACAAATTACTGATTGGCTCACCCTGTGATCTCCTGACTGAACACCCTACTTATACCTGGCACTGCACTTCCTTCATTGCGAGATTGAGCTCCCAGCCTCTAGTCTTCCTTCTTCCCACCTGCTGCTTATTCTCAAGATCCTACTGCTGCTCCTCTGGCTGTTTCCTGACAATGTTACCTGCTTATCCTCCCAACTATACTGCTGCTCCATGTTCCGACCTCAGGCTATCTCCTGACCACAATTTCTGCTTATCCTCCGAACTATACTGCTGCTCCGTGTACTGACCTTTGGCTATATCCTGACTCTGATTGCCGCTTAGCCTCAAGATCCTACTGCTGCTCCGTGTACTGAACTCTGGCTATATTCTGACTATGATTCCTGCTTATCTTCTCAACTATACTGCTGCGCCGTGTACCAACCTCTGGCTGTATCCTGACTACCATTCCTGCTTATCCTTCCAAATACACTGCTGCTCCGTGTTCCAACCTCTGGCTATATCCTGACAGTGCTACCTGCCGTTGCTACCCCTGGTGGTTGCAGTATCACTGATACAACTCAGGTCAGTCCGTAACAAATTCTATGGTTACACAGTGAATATTACACTATTATGTAACAAAAATAAGTTATGAAATTAATCAGCACAGTGATAAAGACCTCCTTAAATTAAAAAAATAGCATTTTTGCATTCAGTTGCAGTTACCCATTTTTCCCAAATGTGACAAGTGAATCCAATGTTATATTGGTTGTCATTGTAGAAGTAGCCTCTCAGACATTGAAACTGTATGCAGTGTATTACAATGTAATAATCTGATGTGTAGACTTATAAATGCCTCTGTATAAATAATTGTTGTCTTGTACAAAAACAGTTTATTACAGGAGCCATTTTATTGTATAATTACATGTAATCTTCTGCATATTACTACATGTTTTGCAGGGTTATTTTCACTTGGGTAGGCACATGTCTGAGTTTTTTGCATGATTTACTTCTGAGAGGTGCTGAGTGTCACAGCGGATCTACCATGGAAAAATGGCACTTAAGGCAGTTTATTATAAGAAATCTTATGAGACCGTGAAGTCATAGGTCTGCTGTATTCATGAATCAGATGCTCCCCCAATAATAGCCAGCCACTGATGTATCTGCCTGTGGTTAAAGTGACCTTCATTCATTGATGAGCGCACGGCTTATGACATTTGGGATAATAACTCAGCAGATCTGTTTAACCCCTTAAAGGTCACTCTATGCAGACTTGTGAGCGCTGTCAGGATTCTCCGGTGTCGGCACTGGGAGCAGGTAATTGGCCACATTTCGACTAGAGGTGCCCAGCCTACACTTACACTTACATTGAGCGAGGCACGTTTAGTAGTCATGTGACCACATGTATGGAAATCTTCCCGCTCCTGGAGCTGGCACCGGAGAATCCTGGCAGCAATCACACTGCACTCTCTGAAGGCTCACAAGTCTGCAGTTACATAGAGTAACTGCAGATTTTAACCCCAAGCCTGGACAACCTATTTAATGTCCCCTTTTAATTTTTACACTGTGTTTTTTTTTCCTCCTTTTCTTCCAATAGCCATGAATTTTTAATTATTTTTGTCAGAATAGCCATATGAAGGTTTGGAGATGAGTTGCAGTTTTGAATGACACCATTCATTTTACTATATAATCTACTGAAAAACAAAAAAAAATTCCCGGTGAGATGGAATAGCTTAAAACAAAACACAATTCTGCCTTTGTTTTTTGGGTCTTGTTTTTACAGTGTTCATTCTGCAGTAAAAATGATCCAGCGACATGATTGACATGATTCTCCAGGTCAGTACGATTACAGCAATGACAAACTTGTATAGTTTTTATTCACGAGAAGTGTTCAATAAGTCATCTCATGTGAATATACAGTATCTATAAATATACAAACACACATATATCTGCTGTGGGGAAAATAAGTGTATGATACACTGACGATTTTGCACGTTTTTCCACCTACAAAGAATGGAGAGGTCTGGAATTTTTATTGTAGGTACCCCTAACAGAATCTAAAAATTAAAAAAAAACAGAATCACATTGTATGATTTTTAAATAATTAAGTAGCATTTTATTGCATGAAATAAATATTTGATCACCAACCAACCAGCAAGAATGGAGAGAAGGCAACAACCATTGGCATAATTATTAGAAAATAGAAGAAACACAAGATGACTGTCAATCTTTATCAGTCTGGGGCTTCATGTAAGATCTCACCTCGTGGGGTAAGGATGATTCTGAGAAAGGTCAGGAATCAGCCCAGAATTACATGGGAGGACCTGGTCAATGACCTGAAGAGAACTGGGACCACAGTCTCAAATATTACTGTTATTAACACACCATGCAGTCATGGATTAAAATCTTGCAGTGCATTCGAGGTCCCCCTGCTCAGGCCAGCACATGTCCAGGCCCATTTGAAGTTTACCAATGCCCATCTGGAGGATCCATAGGAGGAATGGGAGAAGGTCATGTCAAAAGGTCAGGACCAAAATATAACTTTTTGGTGTCATCTCCACTCGCTGTGTTTGGAGGAAGAAGGATGAGTACAACCCCAAGAACACCATCCCAACCATGAAGCATGGTGGGGGAAACATTATACTTTGGGGGTGCTTTTCTGCAAAGGGGACAGGACGACTGCACCGTATTCTGTCATAGGCATTGTGAGGCACCAGGCCGTCCGCCCTGCCAGTGCATTGTCGCGGTGGTGGTGGTTGAAGCGCGGCTCCGCTCCGTTAGGGCGATAGGAGACCACTAAGAGGTTTGCCGTGACATGGCAGTGGGCTTCATACAGTCTGATCAGAATGTGAAACTAAGAATCTCATATTCAGTGATATATATTTTTGCTTAGCGGCATTAGATCATTGTATGATTTTTGGAGGTGCTGTCCACTCTCTTTTTCAGTATATTGCAGCCCCTTTAAGGGCAAGTGCTAACTGTATAACACAGCCACCATCCCACATTATTTGGGGCAGGCTCAGGTCCGGAGCCCGATCCTTACAGTGGATGTCGGGAAGGGGTTAATGTTTTAGGCTATTTCTCTTAATCAACTTATGTTAAGGAAAAATTGAAAGGTTTTCCTACAGCAACGCCCAGTTTTCTAGGTTGTCTAGGATTAGAAAAACATGAATGGTCATGAATTGCTCCTCAATGGAAATGAGCTGTAATACCAGCTACAACCCATTGAGAGCTGTGGAGCTGTTTCTGTCTGTCATCCTCACCCTAAAAGTTAAATAAAAATTTTTATATTGAGATAAGAGAATTTATATCTGATAGTTGTTCTTTAAGTTTAGATGTGAAGTTGAAAAATCATAAAATGATGACAATGGGGGTAAAGCCTGACATATGTAAGGAGATGTACTGGATCAGTATTTTGCGGAAGTTTTGATATTTTACGTGAGTGTGAATCATAGTGTGATTACACTATGGGATACACTTGTGTATAGTTTTTAGGTAATCCTGAAATTAGGTGTGCCCAAAAATAACACCCCAGCTGCAAGAACCTGTCTGCTCTCATTATGTAATATTCTGACATCTATTACTTGTATCTAAACATGTTTTGCCCAATAAACTATATACAGACATTGTGTTTTTTCGGGTCTGGGAAATAAACATTGACGATAACAGTATGATGGAAGAGGAAGATGGAGAAAAGGAGGAACGTAACATATATCACTTGTACATAGGAGAAGAGATATAAGAGTTATGTCTCACCAAGGACAACATCTGCAAGGACTTCGTATGTCCTCCCCGTGTTTGTGTGGGTTTCCTCCGGGTTCTCAGTTTTTCTCTCACATTCCAAAGACATCCTGATAGGGAATCTAGATTGTGAGCCCCAATGGGGACAGTAATGATGATGTCTGTAAAGCGTTGTGGAATCTATGGCCCTATATAAGTGAGTAAAATAAAAAATAAATATGTTATAGCTGGGGTTCTGACACATGCACATGCTTCATACTACAGCACAGGGGAATGAGAGCCCCCACTTTTCTGGATTGGTGGGGGTATTACCAGTCAGATCCTTAGTCAGGGCCGGTTCCAGGTTTCTGTGAGCCCTTGGGCAGCAGAGTCCCAGTAAGTACCTTTTTGATTTCAGTCTTACCTTTTCGCCTTCTAAGAGCTATAACTATTTTGCTTTTTGGTCGAGTTATATAAGGGCTTTTTTTTCGTGTGTGGGGAGTGGAGAGGATACAAGCTGTAGTTTTTTATTTTTACCATTTTCGCATCCATACTAATTTCTGATCTCATTTTGTTCCTTTTTTGAGGTCAAAGACACAAAAATAGTGATTCTGCCATTTTATTTATTAATAGGATAATACGATAAATATTATGTGATTTTATTAGTTTAAAAAGTTATGTAATATGTAATTTTTTTTAGATTTTATTTACTTACTGGGAACAATGTGAGGGGATTTGATCATATAGAAATATATATTTTTTAAAAATTCATAGTTTAGTTTTTTTGTACAATTTTTGTTAGTCCCCCTAGGAAACATTCAGATTCCAGCTACATATATGACACAGCCAGAAACCGAACTCTATGGAGTGGCCTCCATGAGCCCTCTTCATATATGATCTCGCATTCATGTACAGAAGATGTTGTAAATTGAAATCTGCGTGAACTGGATACTTGCCCAGTCTCTTCGGGTGCTGACAGCCCTGCCCTTAGTGATCACCCTTTTTTTCCCATGGATGGGTGGTAAACATTGAGTATTGCTGCAGTTCCTCTTGAAAAAATTAAAGCAAATATGTAAAAAGTCTTCATAAAATTTTTTCAACTGTTTAATGTTTGCAAAATACAAATACAAATAATATATTTTTTGGGATTGCTGTATTTTAAGGGTAAATTTGGTCGATCTCTTGCATTTGGTCTGGTAGGATATAACAGCAGAATTATTCCTGTTCTGCACTTACTACATCACATCATTGTAAATATTTTTATAGGAAGCAGAACAAATATATGTTGTCATGGAGCAATATATTATTAGAACATGTAAGAATTAATTTAATATGTAATATTAATATTCTAATCAATATTTTGGGAAAATCTGTGATCCATTACGGCACATGGCCGGTCACTTATCCATACCCTATAGAGTTTATATATTAGTCCTACAGACAGTTCTTTCACTGTTATAGATACATGATTATTCCTTGGCGTAATTATAATTATGGAGTAGAGAAACCGGACAGGCTGCTTGAATGTTAACAGCCAGGGAGTGGGCAAGTTTTAGGGATGCCGTCATGGGTCACAGGGTGGAGTTATTTAAAAGGTTAGTAATGTTATACAGTAGATATCTATAAGACCTGGAACACACAGGAGCCGGCATCACTTGTTCTAGGTCTGTCACATAGAGAGGAGAATCCTCCGTGCTTATCATGGATCCTGCTGACACCATTCAGGCATCTTTGGCTCAGTTATTGTACTGGTAGGACAAAATACAGGTGAGTAGCTTGATGATTCTTCTTGGGTATCTATTTAAGTACTCTGAAAAATAGCATTTTACAAAGTTGGATTACTTAGAACATATCTTCTAAAAACATTCCATAGAAACATGGTAGCCAACATGTGTTTGTGGTAGTCAGGACCAGTATCGGCAGCATGTAAACCAAGACAGATACTAGGGCTTTTTAGGTTTAATGAGTCCATGGCGATCTGGGCAAGTATACCCTATACTTGTCAAGCCAAGGACCACTGCAGCCAGTCTCTGATTCAAGCTGCTCGTGGGTTTGTTCCAAGTTGTAAAGCTATCCCCTATCCTAAGGAAAGGTCATAAGTGAATGATTGCTGAGTGTCCTACTGCTGGGACCCCCACTGATTTTATCTGAATGGAGCAGAAGTTGAGAAAATACTTAAAGGGAACCGGTCACCAGTTTTTTGCCTTAAAAACCATGCCCATCGCCATTAAAAATACCATAAATGGTTTCTACAACCCCTTTATACCCTCAGAGATGCCCCTGAAAATCTCTGAAAAAGCGCTTCATTTAAGTCCAATGCAAGTTGTGTGGTCTGGTCCGATGGGTAAATCCAGATCGCACTCAGTACCGCCCCGATCACTTCAAACGCCGCCTTTTCTCTCTGGATGTATGTGGCCTATGTCGTCCACACAGTGCATGAAGTCTCGTGCCTGCGAATTGGAATCCGAGACCTGCACACAGGCAAGGATCACTCTGCCCTATGGAGCAGCCATGGAGCTGGTAATAAACAGGTAAAGCCGGCGCCTGGGCATTACATGACTTCACACTGATTCTTCTGCTGAGGACCAAGACTTCGAGCACCATGCGGATGACATAGGAGACGTCATCCATTTCCACTCAGATAGAATAGGCGCCGTTTGACAGGACGGGGTCGGCGATGAATGCGATCTAGATTTGCCCATTGGAACAGACCACACAATTTGTGGATAAATGAATAAAGCACTTTTTCAGATGTATGCAGAGGCACCTGTTATGGTATAAAGTGGTTTTGGGTGTAGGAACCCCCATTTACGTTATGCTTAAAGGTTATGGGCATGGTAAATCAAAAAATTGATGACAACTTCCCTTTAATCACCCCTTTCTCTTTCATTGCTTTCTCCAGCAATCTCATAATCAATGACTAGAGCAGTGGGGCACATGGTCAACCTCCACTCCTACTAGGTGGGGTTATACAAAGTCCAGCAGTTGCACCAGCAGCAATCAGTAAGTTATCACTTTTCCTATGGATAAGTGATAATTTGACAATTTTATACTATCATGATATCATTAAAAGGGTTGTCGGGTTAAAACAAGCTATCACCTATCAGCAAGATAAGCGACAACTTGCTGATCAGTGGGCGTCCAATTGTTGGGACCTCCACCACTTCGCACATGGGGTAATTTTTAACCATGACAGGTAACTTTTATCCCTGTTAAAAAAGGGAGTGGCAGGTCTGGCACCTGACAATCGCTCCATTCATTTTCTGTGGCACTGAGTGCAGCACTGTGGGGAATGAATGGAGTACGGATTACAGCAATAAAAGTTCCCCATTCTGACAATTGGTGCAGGTCCTAGCAGATGGACCTCCACTGATCACCAAGTTATCACCTATCCATAACTTGTTTTAACCGGACAATCCCTTCAACAATTTTTAAACATGTGACAGAAAGTAAAGAACAGAGACAAGTCCTCAATGTTCACACTCTTTACTGGTTTCCACACACCTTAGCTAACAATCAGCCATGTGGCCATCTCTTCCAACACCCCTATACACATACGCACTTGGCTCAATCAGACATACATCTGTTTTCAATAGGGAGAGCGGAGTAACCCGCTGCCAGTCAACACCTCCATTAGGAAATTAGAGAATCAAGTATCGGAATTCAACATGTCTGATCCACATTCCATGCTTGGCCCTACCTGCCAAAATCGAGGGGATTTGGCTAACTTTAATTTTATTTGTTCGGAACCCTTTAGATCAGTGTTTCTCAACTCCAGTCCTCAAGACCCACCAATAGGTCATGTTTTCAGGATTTCCTTAGTATTGCATAGGTGATGGAATTAATGCTTGAGCAGGTGATGAAATTATCACCTGTGCAATGCTAAGGAAATCCTGAAAACATGACCTGTTGGTGGGTCTTGAGAACTGGAGTTGAGAAACACTGCCTTAGATCCAGATGTTTGGTCCAGAGGAAGTTAAACTGAATCTGCCTGGGTGAACGTGGCTACTCACTCCACAAGGGTAATTAAATGGAGTGCGCTACATACTTTCCATTTATTAATTAGAAATATCAATATGATTAGTCACACAATGACTGGATAGTGTTTTTCGTTAATTGTTTTATTAGGTTAATTATCTTGTTTGGCTCTTCATCTTTGTTTTGTGACCCACTTTAAAGATGTAACACCATACTTGAATTGCGGGCTTCTTCACCCATCAAACTTTTATTTTTTTTATTATTTCTTCACCCTAACTTGTATCCGCATATTCAAAGATATTATAAATTCACTGGACATGTCCTAAGGGACATTTTTTTTTAAGTTTGTAAGAGACTTGGACAATTATTATGAGTCCAGGTATAAATCATTTTGTCTAACGAGTGATAGAAATCTGATCATTACTAAATTATTATCGGTGGTCCATGCTTCCAGTAACCTATCTAACATGATGGATTGAGAATTTAAAAACAAACAAACACATAAAGCACAAACAGTGTAGTATAAATAAAGTACAGCATGATTACACATGAGTAAGCAAATACCTGACATAGAAGTGTATCATCCATCTGGCAACTGTCTGCTACATAATTGCAAATACTTTTATTATATCTGACTCATCAGACCTGCTATAATGAGTATAGATCAGGAGGAAGTTACAACTGTGAAGTGTAAGGAAATATGTAATAAAAATAAGTGTATAATTAATCAGGTGGTGTTCAATTTTATATGCAAATACACCTGGTAAACACCTGGGAGGGAAAGAAAGGGAAACAAAGAGAGAATATGTGAGCTGATACCCGGAATCAGTGACCACTATGAATTAAAGGGTTATTTGGGTCTTGTCAAATGGGTATGATTGCAAGTGTTTGCAAGAACAAGCAACTTTGCAACTTCCACCCCTATTAAAAATATTCTGTGTTTTCAAAAAGCAAAGGAATTGTTAATTCCTCCGCGACTGCTACACTGGAAGAACACACATCAGACCTATACCATGCGAGTGGTCAATCTGTAGGAATGCACAAACCCCCGGCAGGCAGGAAGCCAATGTACAGGGGAGCGGAAGAAAGAAGATGAGAAAACTCCTTTAAAATTATGACAATGGACGTGATAAAGTGATTATCATAATATATGCCATATCATTACAATACAGAATGCCAAACATTGAATTACATTTTAGAATCAAGTAGTGATTAACATAACCATGATGTGGTCCAAAGGCCCAAAATCCTCTTCTGAATTAATCGCATTATTAGTTACAGGGCAAATGACAAGCAATGTTTTGGCCACATAGGGCCTTTGTCAAACCATAAGTGTACAGTGCAACCATTGGCGAATATCCATGATGTGAAATTGTGCTGAAGACTTCATATAAGCGACCCTGTGGATCCATACTATAAAATCAATATATGTGCTGTCTTATGGAGATTCAGGGGTGTCCATATTACAAGGTCACTTACAGTCAAGGAGCATGCTATGATTAAGGGCTAGTATAAGCATCTGGGAAAGTGCCAGATTCCCATTGACTATAAACATAAGGATGAATGACCTAGGGGAGATCAAAACATCCAACACCACGGAGACACCATCACATGTTTCTCAACGCAGTGATCCAGAACACTGCCCCCATCCCTAAAGGGAAATATGCAAATGCATGTAGAAAAGCCACAGAGACACCATCACGTGTTTCTCAACGCAAGCAATGAATAGCCAGGTCCCATTGACGACACCTGCTGTTCATGTTCCGTGAACGTGTGCACTGCGTATATGACGTGGGCTCAGCACAGGTAACACAGCATAGGTGATGGCTGTGTTATACAGTCCGCACCTGAGTCTGCCCGTTGAAATTGGAGCTAGCGCAGATTGTCGTTTAACCGCTTAGATGCTGCTATCAATTGTTATAGAGGCATTTAAGAGATTGGAAAAGGCGGTCGGTGACCTATCCAACAATCATCGCTTGCAGAGTGCTGATGGCATTGTCATGGTGGCCGGGGACATACTGAAGGCTTCAGTGTCTTTTACAACAATGGGGTTCATAGGAGATTGCAGATTTTACGAAGCAATGCAGTATTACAGTACATTACATTACATTACAGTACAGTAGTGCATTATATTGTACAAGTGATCATTTTACATAGGGGACTAATAAAAATGAGGAAAGAAATAATGAGGAATGTAAAAAAAGTGAATAAATGAGGAAACTATATACATACATATATATATATATATATATATATATATATGTATATATACCGTATTTCGCGGACTATAAGACGCACCGGACCATAAGGCGCACCCCAAATTTGGGGTGAAAATTGCAGAAAAAAAAGATTTTTTATAAGATGGGGGTCCGTCTTATTGTCCGAATTTACAGTATCTTACCTGAAGGCTGGCGGTGGCAGAGCAGGGTCACAGGAGGCATGGTGTCGGCAGAGGTGGGGTGATGCGGTACGGCGTGCTCCTGAGCAGGGTCCCTTCCTGCTTAGGTGGGCGACGCCACGGCCTGGTGTCCATGGGAGGGTTGCAGCACTGGTTACCGGCAGAGGTGCTGGGATGAGGAGGTGCTGGGATGAGGAGGTGCAGGGATCAGGAGGTGCAGGGATCAGGAGGTGCTGGGATCAGGAGGTGCTGGGATCAGGAGGTGCTGCGATCAGGAGGTGCTGCGATCAGGAGGTGCTGCGATCAGGAGGTGCTGGGATCAGGAGGTGCAGGGATCAGGAGGTGCTGGGATCAGGAGGTGCTGGGATCAGGAGGCGCAGTGACAGGTATGGTGTGAGAGGGTCCCTTTCCCCGGTGAGGTGATGCAGCAGCCCGGTAAGGAGCAGAGCCGGGTGAATGCTGCTGTTATCGGTGGTGGCGGCCATCTTCCGGGGGCCGCGCGAGCGCAGATGAAGCGCTCTGCTTCCCGGGGCTTCAGGAAAATGGCCGCGGGAGGCCTCGCGTGCGCAGATGGAGATCGCGCGGCCATTTTCCTGAAGCTAAGAACTTCAGAAAAATGGCCGCCGCGATCCCCATCTGCGCACGCGCGGCATCCCGCGGCCATTTTCCTGAAGCCCCGGGAAGCAGAGCGCTTCATCTGCGCACGCGCGGCCCCCGGAAGATGGCCGCCACCACCGATGACAACAGGATTCACCCGGCTCTGCTCCTTACCGGGCTGCTGCATCACCTCACCGGGGATAGGGACCCCGCTCACTGCACCTCCTCATCTCCGCACGTCTGCCGCCGCACCTCTGCCGCCGCACCTCTGCCACCGCACCTCTGCCGCCACGGGTAAGCCTGCATTTCGACTATTAGACGCACCCCCCATTTTCCCCCCTTTTTTGGGGGGGAAAAAGTGCGTCTTGTAGTCCGAAAAATACGGTGTATATATATATATATATATATATATATATATATATATATATATATGATATAGGATTAAAATATTTTTGGGTCTCAGCACATATTGACACAAAGACACCATGATTATGGTTTAAAGGGACTGTGTCATCAGAAAGTAATCTATTGTTTAATTAAAGTTTTACGGAAATGTTTTTTTTTTTTTATTTCACAATCTGTACTAAAAAAAGTAAAATGAGTAAACGTGCAATTTACCGTACTTCCTGTTCTTTCAGGGCAGGTTTTCAGCAAACTCATTATCCTCAGATGAAGCATTACAATGACAGGTAACACTGCTATACACAGCTGAAAGCACAACACAGGATCCACCAATCACAATAGACGATGTCACAGCTCACCTTCTCCACCTCCTTTCACAATGAACTTTCCATGCACTCTTTTTTTGCTTCAATACAAAAGATAGGATTGGAGTCTATTCATTTCTGTTAACCTACATGTTGATTTCCTGAAAGTAAAGGACAAGTCTAAAAAAAAAAAAAACAGTAGCCAGTGTGAAAATTGCAAAATTTCCAATTTTTATTTTTATTACAGATTGTATTATGAAAAAAAAATTGCTAAAAACTTTAAAAATATATATATTTAACATAAAAAAGTGATTTAAACAATAGGTCATAAACTGATGACACATTCGCTTTGAAAACAAACTAAAAAAAAACAATATATCTGCATGGTGTGAATGAGGCTGAGAAAAAAAAATTACAAACTGTGCGTTTATGCAGTTTTTTTCATTACTAATATTATTTTTCTCACTTTATAGTTATGAATTCTACTGCGAATAAAGAATAATGCCGCTAGTCAAATTTCTGGGTCAAAATGGCAACAAACGGTAATGAGCATAAGCTTCCAATGTGTAGATTTCTATAATGGTGATAAGGGGAATTAATATTTAATTTATTTCCTTAAGTGATTAATCATCTGTCGAAATTTGAATAATTAATTAATTGCTTAATCTGAATTAAATGTTTTTCCAGTCCTATGTAAATAAATGGGCTATTTCATCCTTTTCAACTATTTTTTCTATTCCACAAATGCATCTGAAAAACAAATAAGGAAGCAGGTAGTCTTGATTAAATTATTGACTATATTTTTCCCAAAGTCACTATGCAGTCCTAGGGATTTCTATAAAAATCTATATGTATACTCCAGTTACAAACAAATAATAATGAATACCAAAGTAATAGAAACCCAATAGCATTATTAGTTAAATATACCAAAAAACACCAACTATAAGAAAAGGCTAAAATTATCCCATTAAAATCTTACGTGAAAGTATGTGTTTACTGAAAACAGATTTTATCCAAGAATTGACATTGAAAAATTAATCCTGGAGGAGAAAGACGCAGATTTCTCTGATAAGATATACAGTAGCATGTAAAACTTTGGGCACCCCTGGTCAAAATTACCGTTATTGTGAACAGTTAAGCAAGTTGAGGATGAAATGATCTCTAAAGGCCTAAAGTTAAAGATGACACATTTGATTTGCATTTTATGCAAACAAATATAGATATATTTTCATCTTTTTCATTTAAAAATTACAAAAATGAAAATGGGCAGATGCAAAAGTTTTTGAAAGTATCACAGCTTTTAAACGCTTTTTGTAGCCAGACAAGAGTCTTTCAGTTCTAGTTTGAGGGATTTTCATCCATTCTGCCTTGGGACAATTCTTCCAGTTCTGTGAGATTCCTGGGTCGTCTTGCATGCCCACTTGATGGCCAAGTACTCTTTCTCTACTATGGCATAGTTCTTTTCTCAGGAGGAGAGTTTCCTACTCAGGTATAGGACTGGATGTTCATCCCCATCTACTACCTGGGACAACACAGCTCCCAACTTGACCTCAGAGTCATCCGTTTGGACCACGAACTCCTTTGTGAAGTCAGGTGCGACCAAGAACGGCTGTTTGCATAGGACAAGCTTCAACTCCTGGAACGCCATCTCTGCTTCAGAGGACCACTTGGCCATTGTCATCTTTGTGCCCTTAAGAAGGTTAGAGGGGTGGCTATAATGGCGAAATTTGGCATAAATCGCCGATAGTATCCTACAATTCTCAGAAAGGCCCGAACTTGCTTCTTGGAGCCTGGTTGTGGACAATTTTGGATTGCCTCCACCTTATTTACTTGCGACTTTATTTAACCCCTTCTGATGACGTAGCCCATTTTGCCTCTTCCTTACCCATAGCACACTTCTTTGGGTTTATGATAAACCCTGCCTTCCTCAGTGCATCCAGTACCACCTGAACCTTCTGCAGGTGACTTATCCAATCCGGACTGAAAATTACAATGTTGTCCAGAAAAGCAGCGCCATACTTTGTGTGAGAGGCTAGGATCCAATCCATGGCCCTCTGGAAAGTAGCTAGGGCTCCCTGCAGACCGAACGGCATCCTGGTGTATTGAAAGCATCCATCAGGCATAGAGAAGGCCGTCTTCTACTTTGCATTTGAGGACAGAATTTGCCAGTAGTCTTTTGTTAGGTCCAGGGTGGTGATATGTTTGGAGCGCCCCCAAGGGCAGCGGGGTACTCGGTACCGGGTCCTTCGGTTCACAGGGGGATGTCACGGTGGCTGACCCGGTACGTGGCCCTGTGACGTCCGTGTAAAAGGGAAAGGTCTTTAAAGGGGAATGTTCGTGACGCCACCTGTGGTATTCGGTCAGGGTGACCGACGCTGCTTTAAGGGGTCCGCTGGGGTGATGTTATGGCAGCTAGATGGTATACCTTCCCACAGGTGAAGTATGTCCCCAGGGCTTCCCAGTGTGTAGATGGTGGATGGTGAGAGGCGCAAAAAAGTATGAGGACACAAGGTTGCAGTCTCTTTACCCTTACTGAAGACTTCAGCGTCCACAGTCCAGAGCACCAGATCACAGGGCAGACAGAGTCCGGCCGGTTTGGAGGCAAGTCCAGAGTCCCCTTATCCAGGTGGAAATCAGTAGCCTTCTTCTAGCGCCGTAGTGTTGTAGTCCCTTACTGCTAAGCTTCTCGTAAGGTCCTCACAGATGTTGTAGATGTTATGTCTCTCTCTCTCTCTGTCCCCCAGATGGATAGGACAAACCCGTATGACCAGTGGCTTGAGGCGTTTTACAGGAACTCTATCATGCCCCAGCCTCTAAGGGGTGCTACCTTGCCTCCTGGGTGTAGGGGTGGACAGGTAACGTGAAATTAGATGTCCTGCCGGTCTCTGGAGCAAGGCATAAAGGATCGTTGCTCCCTCGGGGTTCCGGCTCCCGGGATTCTGCGCCTCAGAAGGAGGCAGCCTGTGTAGGGCTGATCCCCTCCTGGTATCCACTCCTTTGCTACGACTTCTTCCACCCTCTCTGCAATACAGTTCTCCTTCAGTGTCTCTTTCTAGAAGCTGCAGCTCTCAGGGTATGCACAGCTCCGTGTCCTTCTGTCTCGATCTCTGACAGGATCACACCCATGCCAGGGACCAACTACCTGAGCGAAGTTCAGCCAGCAACTCTCTAACTTTTTTCCCCACAGGTCACCAGTTTTACCAATGTGAGGAGTGACCTAATAAATAGGAGCAGAGCTCCCCCTGGTGGCCTGGAGTGTGAAATGTGTTGCATGTTTGTGATACCTGGATGCAGTTGTCCTTCTTTGCCTCCAAACGTAATATCACGCTCCCCTAGAGGAAAATGACATTACTGCAACCACCAGGACCCTGGGGCGCTGCATATCTGGCTGACCCTAACCTCTCAATGAGCTCATTAACCAGGGGCATTGGATATGAGTCGAACTTGGACACCTCATTTAGCTTCCTGTAGTTGTTTATTAAATATATTTTAAAAATTAAAGATGGAGAAACTGACAAAATAATCCACAATACATATCACTTTCCATAAAAAACATCATATAGGGTACAGATCAAATAAACATACTGGATAATAGTCCCCAATGAGACAGATCTACAGGTATATACATACTGTATATCATAAGCGGTCTAAAAGAGACCAAGTAAGGTGCAAGAGAAAAAATCTCTGAACAAACATTAATACCAGTGAAAAGATGATCCGTGGTTCCCCTGAACTCCAGCTCCAAGGAGTGAAAAAGCCACACAGGCGAAACGTATGAGGTCCATGGCAAACCTGTCAAATGGGACCTCTATAATGGGCAACGGCACTAGGGGACTTCGGAAGTGGGATACGGAAGCAGTTAGCTGAGGAGTAGGGCAGGACTGGCAGTAGTTAGCAATCTCTCTGTGACATCCAGGCCAGTAGAACCTCTGCAGGACCATTCTTGAATTTTGTCTACTCCCAGATGCCCGCCTAAGACATGAGAATGGGCCAGGTCTAGAATCCTACGCCTATAGGGACCCGGTATTAACAACTGCTCTACCACTTCCTCTCTTAGATTAGTGACCCGATATAGCAGCTCCTGATTTAAAGCAAAATGTGAAAACCTGGTGTCAGTCCCCGGCTCTTGAGCAATCCCATTTATCACAGTTACATTGCCAAATGCCCATTTTAGAGTAAGACCCCGCATTTGAGCAGTCCCAAAATTTCCCCCAGAAACCCCCAGTTCAGGAATCTCGACCTCATTGTTCGCCATCTCGTCCTCGTCAACAGCAAGGGGAAACAGGGTAAACGCATCCGCCTCCGACTGTTAAGGGGATTCATCATGGTATGACCGTGTTAGGGCTAGCGGAACGCACCAAATGAATATAGAGATTTTATTATAATAGATTAGGGTTGAGCGAAACGGGTCGGCTATTTTCAGAA
Organism: Ranitomeya variabilis; assembly: GCF_051348905.1. Taxonomy (NCBI): domain Eukaryota; kingdom Metazoa; phylum Chordata; class Amphibia; order Anura; family Dendrobatidae; genus Ranitomeya; species Ranitomeya variabilis. The sequence continues at coordinate 345,664,248 of NC_135233.1, forward strand.
GTCGCCGACTTTTGGCAAAGTCGGGTTTCATGAAACCCGACCCGACCCCTGTGTGGGGTCGGCCATGAGGTCGGCGATCTTCTGAATCTGGTATCGGAATTCCGATACCGAGTTCCGATATGTTTGCGATATGGGAAATCGGTATCGGAATCCACATTTAAGTGTAAAATAAAGAATTAAAATAAAAAATATTGATATACTCACCTCTCCGACGCAGCCTGGACATCGCCGCTGGTAACCGGCATCTTCCGTTCCTAAGAATGGCGCTTGAAAGACCTTTCGATGACGTCACGGCTTGTGATTGGTCGCGGCCGCCCACGTGACCGCTCAGCGACCAATCACAAAGCCGTGACGTAATTTTCAGGTCCTAAATTCCTCATTCTAGGAATTTAGGACATGAGAATTACGTCACGACTTTTGATTGGTCGCTGAGCGGTCACGTGGGCCGCCGCGACCAATCACAAGCCGTGACGTCATCGAAAGGTCCTTCACGCGCTCATTCTTAAGAAGGAAGGCTGCCGGAAAGAAGCAGTGTGCGTCCGAGGGTGAGTATATACCTAATAGGAATATACTCACCCTCGGCTTCTTTCCGGCAGCCTTCCTTCTTAACCCCTTCATGACCTTGCCGTTTTTTGCAATTCTGACCAGTGTCCCTTTATGAGGTAATAACTCAGGAACGCTTCAACGGATCCTAGCGATTCTGAGATTGTTTTTTCGTGACATATTGGGCTTCATGTTAGTGGTAAATTTAGGTCGATAATTTCTGAGTTTATTTGTGAAAAAAACGGAAATTTGGCAAAAATTTTGAAAATTTCGCAATTTTCACATTTTGAATTTTTATTCTGTTAAACCAGAGAGTTATGTGACACAAAATAGTTAATAAATAACATTTCCCACATGTCTACTTTACATCAGCACAATTTTGGAAACAAATTTTTTTTTTGCTAGGAAGTTATAAGGGTTAAAATTTGACCAGTGATTTCTCATTTTTACAACAAAATTTACAAAACCATTTTTTTTAGGGATCACCTCACATTTGAAGTCAGTTTGAGGGTTCTATATGGCTGAAAATACCCAAAAGTGACACCATTCTAAAAACTGCACCCCTCAAGGTGCTCAAAACCACATTCAAGAAGTTTATTAACCCTTCAGGTGTTTCACAGCAGCAGAAGCAACATGGAAGTAAAAAATTAACATTTAACTTTTTAGTCACAAAAATGATATTTTAGCAAAAAATTTTTTATTTTCCCAAGGGTAAAAGGAGAAACTGGACCACGGACGTTGTTGTCCAATTTGTCCTGAGTACGCTGATACCTCATATGTGGGGGTAAACCACTGTTTGGGCGCACGGCAGGGCTCGGAAGGGAAGGAGCGCCATTTGACTTTTTCAATGAAAAATTGGCTCCAATCTTTAGCGGACACCATGTCGCGTTTGGAGAGCCCCCGTGTGCCTAAACATTGGAGCTCCCCCACAAGTGACCCCATTTTGGAAACTAGACCCCCCAAGGAACTTATCTAGAAGCATAGTGAGCACTTTAAACCCCCAGGTGCTTCACAAATTGATCCGTAAAAATTAAAAAGTACTTTTTTTTCACGAAAAAATTATTTTAGCCTCAATTTTTTCATTTTCACATGGGCAACAGGATAAAATGGATCCTAAATTTTGTTGGGCAATTTCTCCTGAGTACACCAATACCTCACATGTGGGGGTAAACCACTGTTTGGGCACATGGTAAGGCTCGGAAGGGAAGGAGCGCCATTTGACTTTTTGAATGAAAAATTATCTCCATCGTTAGCGGACACCATGTCGCGTTTGGAAAGCCCCTGTGTGCCTAAACATTGGAGCTCCTCCACAAGTGACCCCATTTTGGAAAGTAGACCCCCCAAGGAACTCATCTAGAGGCATAGTGAGCACTTTAAACCCCCAGGTGCTTCACAAATTGATCCGCAAAAATGAAAAAGTACTTTTTTTTCACACAAAATTTCTTTTAGCCTCAATTCTTTCATTTTCACATGGGCAACAGGATAAAATGGATCCTAAAATTTGTTGGGCAATTTCTCCTGAGTATGCCGATACCTCATATGTGGGGGTAAACCACTGTTTGGGTGCACGGCAAGGCTCGGAAGGGGAGGCGTGCCATTTGACTTTTTGAATGGAAAATTAGCTCCAATCGTTAGCGGACACCATGTCGCGTTTGGAGAGCCCCTGTGTGCCTAAACATTGGAGCTCCCCTACAAGTGACCCCATTTTGGAAACTAGACCCCCCAAGGAACTTATCTAGATGCATAGTAAACACTTATAACCCCCAGGTGCTTCACAGAAGTTTATAACGCAGAGCCGTGAAAATAAAAAAATAATTTTTCTTTCCTCAAAAATGATTTTTAGCCCAGAATTTTTTATTTTCCCAAGGGTAATAGGAGAAATTGGACCCCAAATGTTGTTGTCCAGTTTGTCCTGAGTACGATGATACCCCATATGTGGGGGTAAACCACTGTTTGGGCGCACGGCAGGGCTCGGAAGGGAAGGCACGCCATTTGGCTTTTTGAATGGAAAATTAGCTCCAATCATTAGCGGACACCATGCCGCGTTTGGAGAGCCCCTGTGTGCCTAAACATTGGAGCTCCCGCACAAGTGGCCCCATTTTGGAAACTAGACCTCCCAAGGAACTAATCTAGATGTGTGGTGAGCACTTTGAACCCCCAAGTGCTTCACAGAAGTTTATAACGCAGAGCCATGAAAATAAAAAATAATTTTTCTTTTCTCAAAAATGATTTTTTAGCCCACAATTTTTTATTTTCCCAAGGGTAATAGGAGAAATTGGACCCCAAAAGTTGTTTTCCAGTTTCTCCTGAGTACGATGATACCCCATATGTGGGGGTAAACCACTGTTTTGGCACACGTCGGGGTTCGGAAGGGAAGTAGTGACGTTTTGAAATGCAGACTTTGATGGAATGCTCTGCGGGCGTCAGGTTGCGTTTGCAGAGCCCCTGATGTGCCTAAACAGTAGGAACTCCCCACAATTGACTCCATTTTGGAAACTAGACCCCCAAGGGAACTTATCTAGATGTGTAGTGAGCACTTTGAACCCCCAAGTGCTTCACAGAAGTTTATAACGCAGAGCCGTGAAAATAAAAAATGTGTTTCCTTTCCTCAAAAATATTTTTTTAGCCCAGAATTTTTTTATTTTTCCAAGAGTAACAGGAGAAATTGGACCCCAAAAGTTGTTGTCCAGTTTCTCCTGAGTACGCTGATACCCCATATGTGGGGGTAAACCACTGTTTGGGTACATGCCGGGGCTCGGAAGGGAAGTAGTGACGTTTTGGAATGCAGACTTTGATGGAATGGTCTGCGGGCATCATGTTACGTTTGCAGAGCCCCTGATATGCCTAAACAGTAGAAAACCCCCACAAGTGACCCCATTTTGGAAACTAGACCCCCCAAGGAACTTATCTAGATGTGTGGTGAGCACGTTCAACCCCCAAGTGCTTCACAGAAGTTTACAACGCAGAGCCGTGAAAATAAAAAATCATTTTTCTTTCCTCAAAAAAGATGTTTTAGCAAGCAATTTTTTATTTTCACAAGGGTAACAGGAGAATTTGGACCCCAATATTTGTTGCCCAGTTTGTTGTGAGTACGCTGATACCCCATATGTGGGGGTAAACCACTGTTTGGGCACACGTCAGGGCTCGGAAGGGAAGTAGTGACATTTGAAATGCAGACTTTGATGGAATGGTCTGCGGGCGTCACATTGCATTTGCAGAGCCCCTGATGTGCCTAAACAGTAGAAACACCCCACAAGTGACCCCATTTTGGAAACTAGACCCCCGAAGGAACTTATCTAGATGTGTGGTGAGCACTTTCAACCCCCAAGTGCTTCACAGAAGTTTATAACGCAGAGCCGTGAAAATAAAAAATAATTGTTCTTTCCTCAAAAATTATGTTTTAGCAAGTAATTTTTTATTTTTGCAAGGGTAACAGGAGAAATTGGACCCCAACAGTTGTTGCCCAGTTTGTCCTGAGTACGCTGGTACCCCAAATGTGGGGGTAAACCACTGTTTGGGCGCACGTCGGGGCTTGGAAGGGCGGGAGCACCATTTGACTTTTTGAACGCAAGATTGGCTGGAATCAATGGTGGCGCCATGTTGCGTTTGGAGACCCCTGATGTGCCTAAAACAGTGGAAACCCCTCAATTCTAACTTCAACACTTACCCCAACACACCCCTAATCCTAATCCCAACTGTAGCCATAACCCTAATCACAACCCTAACCCCAACACACCCCTAACCACAACCCTAACCGCAACACAACCGTAACCCTAATTCCAACCCTAATCCTAACCCTAATCCCAACCGTAACCCTAATCCCAACCCTAACCACAACTGTAACCCCAACACACCCCTAACCCTATCCGTAACCCTAACCACAAGCCTATTCTTAACCCTATTTCCAACCCTAGCCCTAATTCCAACCCTAACCCTAAGGGTATGTGCCCACGTTGCGGATTCGTGTGAGATTTTTCCGCACGATTTTTGAAAAATCTGCAGGTAAAAGGCACTGCGTTTTGCCTGCGGATTTACAGCAGATTTCCAGTGTTTTTTTGTGCGGATTTCACCTGCGGATTCCTATTGAGGAACAGGTGTAAACCGCTGCGGAATCCGCACAAAGAATTGACATGCTGCGGAAAATACAATGCAGCGTTTCTGCACGGAATTTTCCGCACCATGGGCACAGCAGATTTGGTTTTCCTTAGGTGTACATGGTACTGTAAACCTGATGGAAAACTGCTTCGAATTCGCAGCGGCCAATCCGCTGCGGATCCGCGGCCAATCCGCTGCCAATCCGCTGCGGATCCGCGGCCAATCCGCTGCCAATCCGCTGCGGATCCGCGGCCAATCCGCTGCCGATCCGCTGCAGATCCGCGGCCAATCCGCTGCGGATCCGCTGCAGATCCGCGGCCGATCCGCTGCGGATCCGCTGCCGATCCGCTGCGGATCCGCGGCCAATCCGCTGCGGATCCGCGGCCAATCCGCTGCGGATCCGCTGCCGATCCGCTGCGGATCCGCGGCCGATCCGCTGCGGATCCGCGGCCAATCCGCTGCCGATCCGCTGCAGATCCGCGGCCAATCCGCTGCGGATCCACTGCGGATCCGCGGCCGATCCGCTGCGGATCCGCGGCCGATCCGCTGCAGATCCGCGGCCGATCCGCTGCCGATCCGCGGCCGATCCGCTGCGGATCCGCTGCGATCCGCGGCCGATCCGCTGCGGATCCGCGGCCGATCCGCGGCCGATCCGCTGCGGATCCGCGGCCGATCCGCTCTGTGTGCACATGCCATAACCCTACCCCTAACCCTACCCGTAACCCTAACCCTACCCCTAACCCTACCCCTAGTTCTAACCCTAACCCTAGTGGTAAAAGAAAAAAATATATTTTCTTTATTTTATTATTGTCCCTACCTATGGGGGTGATAAAGGGGGGGGTTTATTTATTATTTTTTTATTTTGATCGCTGTGGTAGAACCTACCACAGCGATCAAAATGTACCTGTAACGAATCTGCCAGCCTGCAGATTCGGCGGGCGTACTGAGCATGCGCCCGCCATTTTCCAAGATGGCGGCGCCCAGCGAGGAGACGGCCGGACACCGGGAGGATCGGTAAGTATGAGGGGGTGGTGGGGGGGTGGATCGGAGCACAGGGGGGGGGATCGGAGGACGGGGGGAGCGGACAGGAGCACGGGGGAGCGGACAGGAGCACGGGGGAGCGAACAGGGGGACGGAGGGGGGTACCTGACAGAACGGACGACTGGGGAGGAGATCGGGGGCGGTGGGGGGGGCCAGTACATGATTTCCAGCCATGGCAGATGCTATTGCAGCATCGGCCATGGCTGGATTGCAATATTTCACCATTTTCATAGGTGAAATATTGCAAATTGCTCTGATTGGCTGTTGCACTTTCAACAGCCAATCAGAGCGATCGTAGCCACGTGGGGGCAAAGCCACCCCCCCCTAGGCTGAAGTACAACTCCCCCTCTCCCTGCAGATCGGGTAAAATAGGAATTAACCCTTTCACCCGATCTGCAGGGATGCGATCATTCCATGACGCCGCATAGGCGTCATGGGTCGGGAAGGGGTTAAGAATGAGCGCGTGAAGGACCTTTCGATGACGTCACGGCTTGTGATTGGTCGCGGCGGCCCACGTGACCGCTCAGCGACCAATCAAAAGCCGTGACGTAATTCTCATGTCCTAAATTCCTAGAATGAGGAATTTAGGACCTGAAAATTACGTCACGGCTTTGTGATTGGTCGCTGAGCGGTCACGTGGGCGGCAGCGACCAATCACAAGCCGTGACGTCATCGAAAGGTCTTTCAAGCGCCATTCTTAGGAACGGAAGATGCCGGTTACCAGCGGCGATGTCCAGGCTGCGTCGGAGAGGTGAGCATATCAATATTTTTTATTTTAATTCTTTATTTTACACTTAAATATGGATCCCAGGGCCTGAAGGAGAGTTTCCTCTCCTTCAGACCCTGGGAACCATAGTATCCCATTGCACTGCATTGGGTTTCGTGTTTCGGCCGACACCGACTTTTTGATAGGATCGGCCGATTTCACTCGACCCGACTTTTGAGAAAGTCGGGTTTCGTGAAACCCGACCCGATCCTATAAAAATAAAAGTCGCTCAACCCTATAATAGATGTGTTCGCAGCCCGGGGTCCACCGTGCAGGCGAACCTGCTGCTAGCAAACGGCGGAACTATGGTGGTATGAGCTAACTCTGTTACTTCACAGAGTAGCCGTGAACTCAAAGCACTGCGCCCTGTTAGACTTCACAGTGGCACAGGCTAACTACCCAAACGAGAGCAGTCAGTGGTCATGCACACACACAAAACTCCTAGCCGGAGGTGCCAGCGTTCTAGGGGCTTATTTCAGCCAGGTCCCTGAATACACAAACACACAAACTCCTCGCCGGAGGTGCCAGCATTCTAGGGGCTTATTTCAGCCGGGTCACTGAACACAATCATACATGACCACACTGGCGCAAAGTACATAACTTAGAACAATACTAGCGTGCCGTGCGGCCATGCGAGCCTTAAATAGTTGCAGCACGTACAGGACCTTAACTTAGAAGGACCAATGAGAGGCTGCCACAAAGCGTGAGCACCTACAGGACCTTCCTGTAGGACCAATGGCCTTAGCTGCAGTGTCTGATCATGTGACCCTCGATCTCCACTGAGAGATCTTACTCTGGGCATGCTCAGAACGAGAAAAGCAGGACTTAGTCCCAGAAGCGTCTGCTCGCCGCTGCCCAGCACTGACTTCAATGGCAGAAGCAGGGAAAGCAGCAGTAACTCTTTGTACAGAGTCAGACTGAGCGAGACGCTGGGACTGACATCTCCGCTGAGCAGGCTCCACTGTGGCAAGAAAAGAATGGGAGACCGCAGCAGAGATGGCCCGAGATTCCCCCTGTGCAGAGGTGGGAACTCGACCCCTAACAGACCGGCTCTTTTATGAGTCATCTGGTACTTCTGCCTTCACCCAGGACATGTAATTTATCCACATCCGTTACACGTGCTCCCTTAGAAATTGCCCACACTTATAGCCTCAACTGTGGCTCACTTTGCTGCATACGAAGGTAGACAATGGAACACTATCTCTTTAAGACTCTCACTGTTTTTTTCGGAGTTCTGCATAAGCTAGTACAGGGTTATCAAAATAAAACAAGGCTTTCCTGGCCTAAGGAAAAAAAAAAACAAAGTAAAAAATACAGCACAGTCAGTGTGGTTGCGGGGATCGGCCCGCTCAGTAAAAAAACAACATTCTCAGCTTTAGCTTTCTTGTCAGGACACCTTGCACTGGAGATTCACTCTCCAGGCCAACCGAACACTGAATGCCTCTGGAGGCCAACTATTTAAGCCCCAGACCATGCCCTGGGGTGGAGATAAGGTGGGCAACCTCCCACCCGCTCTATGGTTGTCCACAAAAACCATAATGGCAAATTAACCCATCTAAACACATAGTGTGCTGGGGGAAACTTCTGGGTTTGAAATCACCGAAGTTAATAGCCTCAGCAAAACATATCTCCCAGCCAGCACTTTGGCAGTGACTTTGTCACACCGTGCATAAAAGTTGGCATACTCACTAGAGAAATTGATATGATGCTGGTTTCAAAATTGCACCAGAGGTCAATTCATGCAGGATTTAAAAAAAAACCAAACACAGTGGGCAGAGATTTCTATAAATCACATCCACTTTGCAGAACTGTAAGCCGATGGATTCTTAGACAGTGAAAATACACAGCTAAAAAAACCTTAACCTTAGTTGCCTGAAATTGTATACACAAGTCTACAGTGATGAGGCATCAGATTTGTTTTTTGACATTAAAGGGAACCTGTCATGTAAATTTTAACCTGCAGATATGGGTTTAATCTGCAGGTTAATAGCGTTCTGAACCTGACTGGTGCCATCACTGAGAGCCCCACTGCCGAGAGGATAGGGTTTCAGTTATAGGGGTGGTGCCGCTGCAGGTTCAGTCATCTCTGAGTGTATAGAGAGCAGCGGCTGTAACCGCGCTCCACACTGACTGACAGCCGGCCCTTATGCTGATCCTGCTGTCAGTCAGTGCTGGAGGGTGGTTACAGCTGCTGCTCACTATATACTGAGCAGTGACTGAAGCTGCTCGAGCCCACCCGTATGACTGGAAGCCTCAGGCTGCAAAGACAAGTTCATTTCCTTCCAGCAGCTGGGCTCTAAGTGCGAGTGCAACCCCAATGGTTTTTTTGCATGACAGGTTCCCTTTACCTATGTGTTTCCATAGTAACAGACTACAAACAGTCTGTGTAGTCAGATTCTGCAGTCAAGGAAAGCAAAAAATAGGAGAAAGATGTATTCATGGAGACACAGAGGTGATGCAGAAAGAAATAAAAAATATTACAAAATGTTAGATGTTTTGTACAGCTGACATGTGCTCGCAATAGCGGCGGGTGAAATCACGATTCACCAGCCGCTATTAACTAGTTAAATGCCGCTGTCAAATGCTGACAACGGCATTTAACCGGCACTTCCGGCCACACGGCCGGAAATGCTCGTGTAGCGCCCCCACTGCCGCAGGGCCGAGGGGTACCCGGTACCGGGCCTCTGAGTCTCTGCTCTGGGGTTGTCACGGTGGCTAGACCCGGTCCGTGACCCTGCTGAGGGGCGTACAGTAATAGATGTAGATGATGGTAGTGGTGGTGGTGGTGCGGTGCAGTAAATAACGAGGACACCAGGTTGCAGTCTCTTTACCTCTTTACTGAAGATCTCTGGGTCCTCAGTCCGGAATACGGTTCACCAGGCTGCGCAAGTCCGGCCGGTCCAATGGCACCTCCAGAGTTCTCTTTGCAGGTGGAAATCTGTGCCTTCCTGCTAGCGCTATGTGTTGTGGTCCTCCCCTGCTGTGCTTACGGGATAGTCCCCACAACTGTTGTGTCTGTTTCTCGTGTTCCCTCACAACTCGATTAGATGATGTTCTGCTAATCCTCCGTCCCTCCCGGTGTTATGGTTGGGACGCACCCGTATGACGGGTAGGCTCGGAGCTCTTCCGGGACCCTAGAGTCGCCCCTCTCCACAGGTTGCCCCCTATGTCTTCTTAGGTGATTTAGGTGAGACAGCCCGCCTATGACTGACTGTCCTGCTGTTGGTTTGAAGTATTGCCTGAAGCTATTTGTATAGAAATACTTCCTCGGCGTTTCGGCCGCCGGCTTTGCGCCTCAGTAGGATGTTGCCTCGATCTTACAGCACGACTACTACTGGTATTCTCCTTCTTGCTTTGATCTCGTTTCTCACTCAGCACAATATATCTCGCTTCTGATCCTTTCTTAGGGCACCGCCGCTATGCTGAGCAGGCACGGTCCCGTAGCTTTCTCTCTGTTTGCCGGCTGGCGCGAGACATCTAGCGACCAACGTAGGCATGTTCCCCGGCTACTTCTAGTGTTGGCGTTAGGAGTAGTTATATGGTCAACCCAGTTACCACTGCCCTATGAGCTGGATTTTTGTACGTCGCAGACTTACTTGTTCCTCTGAGACCCTCGCCATTGGGGTCATAACAATGAACTCCTTCAGTGCCATCAGACGTACCATAGCCCCCCTTAGTGGCGGAGCCACAGTACTGCAACGACCAGGACTCTGGGGCGCTGCACTCGCATCGCCGACCCCCGTCACATGATTGGAGGTCAGCGATGCGTTGGCATAGTAACCAGAGGTCTCCTTGACCGGCTTGCTGTGAGCGCCACCCTGTGGTCGGCGCTCATAGCAAGCCTGCAAGTCAGCTACATAGGAGCGATCTGATGATCGCTCCTATGTAGCAGAGCCGATCAGGCTATGCCATCTTCTAGCCTCCCATGGAGGCTATTAAAGCATAGCAAAAGTAAAAAAAAAAGTTTAAAAAATATGAAAAAAAAATATAAAAGTTTAAATCACCCCCCTTTTGCCCTATACAAAATAAAACAATAAAAAAAATTCAAACCTACACATATTTTGTATCGCCGTGTTCAGAATCGCCCAATTTATCAATAAAAAAAAAAGTATTAACCTGATCGCTAAACAGCGTAGCGATAAAAAAAATCGAAATGCCAGAATTACGTTTTTTTGGTCGCCGTGACATTGAATTAAAATGCAATAACGGGCGATCAAAAGAATGTATCTGCACTAAAATGCTATCATTAAAAACGTCAGCTCGGCACGCAAAAAATAAGCCCTCACCCGACCCGAGATCACGAAAAATGGAGAAGCTACGAGTATTGGAAAATTGCGCAATTTTTTTTCTTTTTTTTTAGCAAAGTTTGGATTTTTTTCTACCACTTAGATAAAATGTAACCTAGACATGTTTAGTGGCTATGAACTCGTAATGACCTGGAGAATCATAATGGCAGGTCTGTTTTAGCATTTGGTAGTTGGAGCGCCCCCAGACGCAGGGCCGCGGGGTACTCGGTACCGGGCCTCTCAGTCTCGGTCCTGGGGTTGTCACGGTGGCTAGACCCGGTCCGTGACCCTGCTAAGGGGCGTCCAATGAAAGGTGTGATGATGGTGCGTGGTGCAAGTCGCGATGAATAACGAGGACACAGGGTTGCAGTCTCTTTACCTCTTTACTGAAGGCTTCAGGATCCGCAATCCAGAGTACTGCTAACAGGGCTGGCTGAGACCGGCCGGTCCGAAGGCACATCCAGAGTTCCCTTTGCAGGTGGAAATCAGTGCCTACCTTCTAGCGCCTGTGTGTTGTAGTACCTCCCTGCTGAGCACCACGGGATAGTCCTCACAACTGTTGTGTCTGTTTCTGATGTTCTTTCTCACAACTTGTATCTGTTCTGATGTTCTTCTCCGTCCCCCAGATGATATGGCTAGGACGCACCCGTATGACGGGTAGGCCTGGAGTTCTTCCGGGACCCTAGCGTCGCCCCTCTCCCACAATTGCTTCCTATGTCTGCTTAGGTGATTTAGGTGAGACAGCCAACCTAAAGTCAACTGCCCTGCCGCTGTTTGAAGTAATGCTTGGAGCCCAATACTTCCTCGGCGTTCCAGCCACCGGCTACGTGCCTCAGTAGGATGTTGCCACGATCTTAAGGCACGACTCCTACTGGCTTTATTCTCTTTTGTGCTGCGATCTCGTTTCTCACTTCTCCACAATAAACCTCGCTTCGTTTCCTTTCTTAGGATGCCGCCGCATTCGAGTGCAGGCGCGGCTCCGTAACGTTCTGTTCTGTTCGCTAGGCCTCTGTCAGGATCCCACCCCTGACAGGGACCCCCCTGAATCTTCCCCTGCAACACCCTCTGCCACAGGATGTTGGCTGGATTCAACCCAGTCAGCTTCTGGTTAACTTCCTATCCAACCCCCAGTTTTACCAGATTGTGAGGAGTGGCCTAAAACATAGAACCCTTTGCTCCCCCTGGTGGCCAGAGTGTGAAGTGTAATGTGTGACTGTGATACCTGGTCAGGTGGACTCCTTTAGTGCCAACAGATGTACCATCACTCCCCTTAGTGGCGGAGCGTCGGTACTGCAACGACCAGGACTCTGGGGCGCTGCACTAACCTATCAAAAAAGCCAAAGAAAAAACAAGTGTGAGATTGCACTTTTTTTGCAATTGCACCGCACTTGGAATTTTTTTCCCTTTTTCTAGTACACGACATGCTAAAACCAATGATGTCGTTCAAAAGTGCAACTTGTACCGCAAAAAAAACAAGCCCTCACATGGCCATATTGACGGAAAAATAAAAAAGTTATGGCTCTGGGAAGGAGGGAAGTGAAAAACGATAACGCAAAAACGGAAAAGGGCAAGGTCTTGAAGGGGTTAAATCCCCTCCTTTGTCTGCAAGACCTCTGCTTGCTTTCAGTAAATGGAAATGTTATTGATTGCATCTAAAAGAAGACATTGTTCATAAAAGGACAGTGTGAACATTGCATTAGACTATGCCCATATTGGCATAGGGGCATGTGCCACAACACTGCCATATCCATCACCACCTTGACCCACTGACTTGTATGAAAATTAGTTTCTAGCACGGCATTTATCACTGAACATGTGGCAAGGGCCAATAAAGGGTCTAACATTGATTTGTAGGGTATCTAACTCCAAATGGAAAAGTCCTTGTAAAGTGCGTTCAACATTTACATTGCTCCAAGTGCAGCTTTCCTAATTAACTACAATTATGGAATTTACCATATACTGTATGATTGAGAATCATCTTAAGTTATCTAAAATGTGTGTTTGCATTGTTCTTAAAGGAAAAGAGACAGAAGATGACATCTATTGTGCTTGCCTGTCAAAAGCATTATGTCAGGTGGCTACACCAGTTACTGTTGGCTTATACGCCCCATTCGGAGGCCGTGTGTACATGCTTTTGGATCGCATCACAAGTAAGCAGATATTATAAATCTATTATTCCATATGAAGTCGAAGCATCTTTACAATCTTATATAATCTTATATAATCTATACAATCTTATGTTCTTTCATTTGATTTATATTTTAGTCTCATTTATCTTTTGCAGAATGCATGCGGGAGGAAGCATCGCGTATAACAGAAAAAGAAGAAAAAAACTTGGAGAAAGCCACAGTGAAAGCCACCGGATGGGGTTTCCTACATCTACTTTGGCGTCTATTTTTCTACTGCCCTTTAGTAACTGAACGTCACTTAGAACGCAAAAGTATTAAGTTTATATTTGTACACTTCAGCGCTTGGCAGTATGCAGGCAGTGACCGACTGTGGGCTGGCCTGGTCACCACACTCTGCGAGGAAATACGTCGGAACTTCGGAGTTTTTCCACACAGTATATTTAACGCCTTGGGTTGCAAACCTAAAAGAAATCTAGACTCTGATGGCAGAGAGTGGGCCATCAGAAGGACTTTTTGCATTATTCTGGCGGTCTGCATTGTCTTGCTTCTCATTGGGTTGCTCCTCTTGGTTATACCAATCAAATCTAAAAGCCATGGAGGTGAAGAGAGAGTCTCAACAGTTTTTGGGAGTTTAATGACTGTAGTGGCAGGATCAGGAATTGCCATGACACTGTTTAAGCTAGGAAAGAGCATCATTATTAGCCAAAAGCATAAAATCGAGCGACTGGTCAATAGCGAGAAATTTAGTTCTCAAATGGGTTTTATGAATGAGGTGAAAAAAGAGGTGGAACTGATAAGCCAAATGGTTCAATTCATGGAAATTTTCCAGAAGCAGAAGATTCGGGTGGTCTTACAGATCACCAGTCTGGAGCTCTGTGCACCTGACAAAGTGGTTGGAGTATTGGATGCTATGAACACTCTATTATCTGACCAGAGATCTCCATTTATTTCCATACTGGTAGTTGACCCCAACATCATTGTCACTTGTTTAGAGAATGCAAGCTCACTCAAAGGTATGGCAGACAATGGCTACATGTTCCTCAACCGCACTGTCACATTGCCTTTCTCTGTTCCGGCTCTTGGTAAGAAGACAAAGCTGCAACTTCTGAAGAAAGCTGTACAAAGGACAGAAGATCTTATTGATTGGCCTTGCAGAAATGACGCCAATCGGGGCACCAAGACTGGAATTACAGAACCAATGAAGCTGCTTAGAGATGATCTCTTGGAAGATGAAGAGCCAGAGGTGAACCTACCACCTTGTCAACCAGCTTACTGCATCCAGGAAGCATTTTATGCCCTATACAGTGAGCGTGAAGTTCTCCATGAATACATTCCTGATAGCATATGTCAAATGAAACGAATTGTCAATGCTATCCCTGTTATGGTCCACCTAATGATGCTGAGTAAAATACCATGGGGTAACATGTCTTACAAATCTGTAGCTGCTTGGGTCGTTCTCTGCAATCAGTGGCCATGTAGACTGAGCTGGATTCTTCAATGTCTAGAGGATGAAGAGCAACAAGGATGTAAGGAAGGGTTCAATGATTATCTCCTGTGGGACATGTTTAAGGAAAACAGCAAAGAACTGTTTTCCTTGAAAGCTGGGCTGAAGAATCTTTTGGACTTGGATGGAGATCCGGAGATTTTCCAAAAGTTTCTCTCTCACGACTTTCCTTTTACGGTTGATGAATCCAGAAGGCTGATGACGTGTACGATTAATCTGGATTATTCGATAAAACACAAGATGGGACTTACCCGTGGAATCAACAACCTTCAAAATGATTGGAAAACAACAATCGTAGAGAGTAAAATTGAGAAAATAGAAATGGTGGATAAAAACAACAAAATAGACGTCAGTGACGTGGTTGGAATGCAGGTTATTCAATGTAACAAAGACAGTGAGATTAGACATGAGTGGGAGAAACAGGTCTATCGGTGCAGAGCTGACGTACATCGGGAGAAAGGTCTACCTGAAATGATGCAGGGAAAAGAGATTAGAAGCAGAGGATCAGAACTCAGATGTGCTGAGGAGCAGTCCAAAAGGCACAGTTCTATAAAACAGAAATTATTAAAAGAAATATGTGGGAATAATGAGGATGTGAGTGGAATGGATAGTGTAAGTAGACATTTAGTAGAAGAAGAAATCCCATGGATAGATGAAGAAGATTGCAGGGTACAAGTAAAAGAACAGTATAAGAGATTTGAAGAGGAAAGAAGTTTAGAACGAGAAACTGTACTATAATGTGAAAATTTTAGGCTTTCTATCTGTAAGTATGTTCCTCCTCACTGTCTTTTGAGAAAAGGAAGCGATAGCTGCCAGGTTGTGCACCGAGAAACTGTTGGGACATTTTGAGTACAACTTCTTTGTGGTTCCAAAATTTTTTAGCTTAGGTGGAAACGTTCTCATAGAGATTACAAGGGGTATTTGGTTTACAAAACTCATTTTTTTAATACCTTAGTAGGTTCTGTTAAGCCAATAAAGGGGAATTCCTTATTTATATCCTTCATGAATTAGCCAGAATGTAGCAGCTACAATGAGCCTTTCTCTCTTTCGGGAGGACACATCTCATTTGGATAGGCCCTCATATTTCATTAGTGTGGGTCTGACAATTGAGATCATCATGATAAATGGGCTATTGTGCTCCTGTGAGAGCCATATCCTCTTCATTGTTTCCAAAAGCATAGCCTGTTCCAGGTTTTTCAAATGCCAAACGACAAAGAATCCCTGTGCAAGAACAGTATTGATTGATTGATTTCTAACTGCTAATTTAACGACGAGGCGGTGCCTACCATGTATGACCTCATTCATGGCACTTCAGAAAATTCCTCACAGCTGTGTCAATCCATCCGTAATTGTGAGACCTGAATATGAAGTAGCGCAGCCTCTTACATGTCATGTGGTAGACAGTAGAAACCACTGTAGTAGACCTCCTTGCACGGGCTGCACATGTTGTGCTCTCTTTTGACAGGGATATGGAGCACCATTTTTCATGTTGACTTCTGAAATAAAGATTGTCATAATTAGCACGTGAAAATATTAGATGAGAAATAAAAGTGTCTGTTTTACAGTTAATTTGTGTATAATACACATAAATAAAATATCTATGATTATATAAAATATTGATAAAAACTTTTGGATGCATTAATGAGTCAGTAAAAATAGAGATAATTACACCAAATTGTACTATTGGGGATTCATAGAAAAAAAAATGTAATGTAATTTGTGGTCCAAACTAGCTTCAGGGTTTCTCTGACCTATGTGGCAGAGACTGGGGGCTAGGAAGCTGGTGTCTATATACATTTCTATGTCAAATTGGGGCACAATGGTTCCAAATTGTGCATTAATTATTCCCTTGTACGGAGTGCATTTTGGTGAAGAGCATTTTATACTTTTTTGTACTTGCATTTTTTTCCATGAAGTAGACATTAGGCAAATTATATCAGTAAAATCATATGGTTCATATCATATTGGCAGAGGCTTAGCAGGTTATGTCAGCGATGAAACACAGGAGGGAGAACATCAAAGGAGAACCACAAAATGCAAGACATTGAAATCCCTTTATCACATGTTAACAATGCTGAAAACTTTTTGAATGCTTAATTCCCACAGATAGATTTAATTAAAGAGTAAATGATATGTCAGAAGTTTTGATCATTGAAGGTCCGGATGCTGAGACTTCCACCAATCACTGAAGTGAAGAAGAAGTGTTCAGTCCTTGCTCTGCCATATACTAAAGATGGCTCATATAGTTTTATAGACTGTGATTTACTAAATTAAAGGACACTTCCATAAAACAACACATGGTAGAAGATACCACAATTTTTCAATCGAATTCCCATCCATATCCAAGCTTTCCTACACTCAACCAGATGTTCAAGTAGGCGCTGCCCCATTGAGAGACCCAGAGTATAGTGGTTAAGTCTTGATTCAATGCTTTGCATGCCAGTCATGATGGACAGTGAACTGGAGAAAGATGTGACAAATTCATTAAAAGGCGTACACCTCTTCATGAATTTGGCATAATTTTCAGCTGCTGTTCTCCACCGCAAGAAATGTCCTCCAGTCAAAGTCCTACACATACATGCACACTTTACACACATACTTCTACATATATGTAGACACATTTACACACATACTACACTTTCACACTCACACTTGCATTGCTACATATAGACACACTTTCACACTCACACCTCCATACATGCAGGCATGATTTTACACACATACTCTCACATAGCAGGAAAGCCTTTATGTACTGTACATAATGTCACACACAGGCAGTGACTTACATATACTTCTACACATGCAGCCACACTTACATACCTTAACCACACAGGCACACCTTTACACATCTACTTCTACACGTGCAGCCACACTTACATACCTTAACCATGCAGGCACACCTTTACACATCTACTGCTACACTTGCAGCCACACTTACATACCTTAACCACACAGGCACACCTTTACACATCTACTTCTACACATGCAGCCACACTTACATACCTTAACCACGCAGGCACACCTTTACACATCTACTTCTACACATGCAGCCACACTTACATACCTTAACCACGCAGGCACACCTTTACACATCTACTTCTACACATGCAGCCACACTTACATACCTTAACCACGCAGGCACACCTTTACACATCTACTTCTACACATGCAGCCACACTTAAGGTACCTTCACACGAAACGACATTATAACGATATCGCTAGCGATCCGTGACGTTGCAGCGTCCTCGCTAGCGATATCGTTTAGTTTGACACGCAGCAGCGATCAGGATCCTGCTGTGATGTCGCTGGTCGCTGAATAAAGTCCAGAACTTTATTTGGTCGTCCGATCGCTGTGTATCGTTGTGTTTGACACCAAAAGCAACGATACCAGCGATGTTTTACACTGGTAACCAGGGTAAACATCGGGTAACTAAGCGCGGGGCCGCGCTTAGTAACCCGATGTTTACCCTGGTTACTAGCGTAAAATGTAAAAAAAACAAACAGCACATACTCACATTGCGTCCCCTGCAGTCTGCTTCCTCCTCTGACTCAGCACCGCAAAGTGAAAGTGAAAGCAGCACAGCGGTGACGTCACCGCTCTGCTCTCACTGTACGGCGCTCAGTCAGTCAGGAAGTGGACGCAGGGGGACGTGAATGTAAGTATGTGCTGTTTGTTTTTTTTACATTTTACGCTGGTAACCAGGGTAAACATCGGGTTACTAAGCGCGGCCCTGCGCTTAGTTACCCGATGTTTACCCTGGTTACCAGGGGACCTCGGCATCGTTGATCGCTGGAGAGCGGTCTGTGTGACAGCTCTCCAGCGACCAAACAGCGACGCTGCAGCGATCGACATCGTTGTCGCTATCGCTGCAGCGTCGCTTCGTGTGAAGGTACCTTTACATACCTTAACCACGCAGGCACACCTTTACACATATACTTCTACACGTGCAGCCACACTTACATACCTTAACCACACAGGCACACCTTTACACATCTACTGCTACACATACAGCCACACTTACATACCTTAACCACGCAGGCACACCTTTACACATCTACTTCTACACATGCAGCCACGCTTACATGCCTTAACCACACAGGCACACCTTTACACATCTACTGCTACACATACAGCCACACTTACATGCCTTAACCACACAGGCACACCTTTACACATCTACTGCTACACATACAGCCACACTTACATACCTTAACCACACAGGCACACCTTTACACATATACTTTTACACATGCAGCCACACTTACATACCTTAACCACGCAGGCACACCTTTACACATCTACTTCTACATGTGCAGCCACACTTACATACCTTAACCACGCAGGCACACCTTTACACATATATTTATACACGGGCAGCCACACTTACATACCTTAACCACACAGGCACACCTTTACACATCTACTGCTACACATACAGCCACACTTACATACCTTAACCACACAGGCACACCTTTACACATCTACTTCTACACATGCAGCCACACTTACATACCTTAACCACACAGGCACACCTTTACACATCTACTTCTACACATGCAGCCACACTTACATGCCTTAACCACACAGGCACACCTTTACACATATACTTTTACACATGCAGCCACACTTACATACCTTAACCACGCAGGCACACCTTTACACATATACTTCTACATGTGCAGCCATGCTTACATATCTTAACCACACAGGCACACCTTTACACATCTACTTCTACACATGCAGCCACACTTACATGCCTTAACCACACAGGCACACCTTTACACATCTACTTCTACACATGCAGCCACGCTTACATGCCTTAACCACACAGGCACACCTTTACACATCTACTTCTACACGTGCAGCCACACTTACATACCTTAACCATGAAGGCACACCTTTACACATCTACTGCTACACTTGCAGCCACACTTACATACCTTAACCACACAGGCACACCTTTACACATCTACTGCTACACTTGCAGCCACACTTACATACCTTAACCACACAGGCACACCTTTACACATCTACTTCTACACATGCAGCCACACTTACATACCTTAACCACGCAGGCACACCTTTACACATCTACTTCTACACATGCAGCCACACTTACATACCTTAACCACGCAGGCACACCTTTACACATCTACTTCTACACATGCAGCCACACTTACATACCTTAACCACGCAGGCACACCTTTACACATATACTTCTACACATACAGCCACACTTACATGCCTTAACCACACAGGCACACCTTTACACATCTACTGCTACACATACAGCCACACTTACATACCTTAACCACACAGGCACACCTTTACACATATACTTTTACACATGCAGCCACACTTACATACCTTAACCACGCAGGCACACCTTTACACATCTACTTCTACATGTGCAGCCACACTTACATACCTTAACCACGCAGGCACACCTTTACACATATATTTATACACGGGCAGCCACACTTACATACCTTAACCACACAGGCACACCTTTACACATCTACTGCTACACATACAGCCACACTTACATACCTTAACCACACAGGCACACCTTTACACATCTACTTCTACACATGCAGCCACACTTACATACCTTAACCACACAGGCACACCTTTACACATCTACTTCTACACATGCAGCCACACTTACATGCCTTAACCACACAGGCACACCTTTACACATATACTTTTACACATGCAGCCACACTTACATACCTTAACCACGCAGGCACACCTTTACACATATACTTCTACATGTGCAGCCATGCTTACATATCTTAACCACACAGGCACACCTTTACACATCTACTTCTACACATGCAGCCACACTTACATGCCTTAACCACACAGGCACACCTTTACACATCTACTTCTACACATGCAGCCACGCTTACATGCCTTAACCACACAGGCACACCTTTACACATCTACTTCTACACGTGCAGCCACACTTACATACCTTAACCATGAAGGCACACCTTTACACATCTACTGCTACACTTGCAGCCACACTTACATACCTTAACCACACAGGCACACCTTTACACATCTACTGCTACACTTGCAGCCACACTTACATACCTTAACCACACAGGCACACCTTTACACATCTACTTCTACACATGCAGCCACACTTACATACCTTAACCACGCAGGCACACCTTTACACATCTACTTCTACACATGCAGCCACACTTACATACCTTAACCACGCAGGCACACCTTTACACATCTACTTCTACACATGCAGCCACACTTACATACCTTAACCACGCAGGCACACCTTTACACATATACTTCTACACGTGCAGCCACACTTACATACCTTAACCACACAGGCACACCTTTACACATCTACTGCTACACATACAGCCACACTTACATACCTTAACCACGCAGGCACACCTTTACACATCTACTTCTACACATGCAGCCACGCTTACATGCCTTAACCACACAGGCACACCTTTACACATCTACTGCTACACATACAGCCACACTTACATGCCTTAACCACACAGGCACACCTTTACACATCTACTGCTACACATACAGCCACACTTACATACCTTAACCACACAGGCACACCTTTACACATATACTTTTACACATGCAGCCACACTTACATACCTTAACCACGCAGGCACACCTTTACACATCTACTTCTACATGTGCAGCCACACTTACATACCTTAACCACGCAGGCACACCTTTACACATATATTTATACACGGGCAGCCACACTTACATACTTTAACCACACAGGCACACCTTTACACATCTACTGCTACACATACAGCCACACTTACATACCTTAACCACACAGGCACACCTTTACACATCTACTTCTACACATGCAGCCACACTTACATACCTTAACCACACAGGCACACCTTTACACATCTACTTCTACACATGCAGCCACACTTACATGCCTTAACCACACAGGCACACCTTTACACATATACTTTTACACATGCAGCCACACTTACATACCTTAACCACGCAGGCACACCTTTACACATATACTTCTACATGTGCAGCCATGCTTACATACCTTAACCACACAGGCACACCTTTACACATCTACTTCTACACATGCAGCCACACTTACATGCCTTAACCACACAGGCACACCTTTACACATCTACTTCTACACATGCAGCCACGCTTACATGCCTTAACCACACAGGCACACCTTTACACATCTACTTCTACACGTGCAGCCACACTTACATACCTTAACCATGAAGGCACACCTTTACACATCTACTGCTACACTTGCAGCCACACTTACATACCTTAACCACGCAGGCACACCTTTACACATCTACTTCTACACATGCAGCCACACTTACATACCTTAACCACGCAGGCACACCTTTACACATATATTTATACACGGGCAGCCACACTTACATACCTTAACCACACAGGCACACCTTTACACATATACTTCTACACATGCAGCCACACTTACATTCCACGCAGGCACACCTTTACACATATACTTCTACACATGCAGCCACGCATACATACCTTAACCACACAGGCACACCTTTACACATATACTTCTACACGTGCAGCCACACTTACATACCTTAACCACACAGGCACACCTTTACACATCTACTTCTACACATGCAGCCACACTTACATACCTTAACCACACAGGCACACCTTTACACATCTACTGCTACACATACAGCCACACTTACATACCTTAACCACGCAGGCACACCTTTACACATCTACTTCTACACATGCAGCCACGCTTACATGCCTTAACCACACAGGCACACCTTTACACATCTACTGCTACACATACAGCCACACTTACATACCTTAACCACACAGGCACACCTTTACACATATACTTTTACACATGCAGCCACACTTACATACCTTAACCACGCAGGCACACCTTTACACATCTACTTCTACATGTGCAGCCACGCTTACATACCTTAACCACACAGGCACACCTTTACACATCTACTTCTACACATGCAGCCACACTTACATGCCTTAACCACACAGGCACACCTTTACACATATACTTTTACACATGCAGCCACACTTACATACCTTAACCACGCAGGCACACCTTTACACATATACTTCTACATGTGCAGCCATGCTTACATACCTTAACCACACAGGCACACCTTTACACATCTACTTCTACACATGCAGCCACACTTACATGCCTTAACCACACAGGCACACCTTTACACATCTACTTCTACACATGCAGCCACGCTTACATGCCTTAACCACACAGGCACACCTTTACACATCTACTTCTACACGTGCAGCCACACTTACATACCTTAACCATGCAGGCACACCTTTACACATCTACTGCTACACTTGCAGCCACACTTACATACCTTAACCACGCAGGCACACCTTTACACATCTACTTCTACACATGCAGCCACACTTACATACCTTAACCACGCAGGCACACCTTTACACATATATTTATACACGGGCAGCCACACTTACATACCTTAACCACACAGGCACACCTTTACACATATACTTCTACACATGCAGCCACACTTACATTCCACGCAGGCACACCTTTACACATATACTTCTACACATGCAGCCACGCATACATACCTTAACCACACAGGCACACCTTTACACATATACATCTACACGTGCAGCCACACTTACATACCTTAACCACACAGGCACACCTTTACACATCTACTTCTACACATGCAGCCACACTTACATACCTTAACCACACAGGCACACCTTTACACATCTACTGCTACACATACAGCCACACTTACATACCTTAACCACGCAGGCACACCTTTACACATCTACTTCTACACATGCAGCCACGCTTACATGCCTTAACCACACAGGCACACCTTTACAGATCTGCTACCCATACAGCCACACTTACATACCTTAACCACACAGGCACACCTTTACACATATACTTTTACACATGCAGCCACACTTACATACCTTAACCACGCAGGCACACCTTTACACATCTACTTCTACATGTGCAGCCACGCTTACATACCTTAACCACACAGGCACACCTTTACACATCTACTTCTACACATGCAGCCACACTTACATGCCTTAACCACACAGGCACACCTTTACACATATACTTTTACACATGCAGCCACACTTACATACCTTAACCACGCAGGCACACCTTTACACATATACTTCTACATGTGCAGCCATGCTTACATACCTTAACCACACAGGCACACCTTTACACATCTACTTCTACACATGCAGCCACACTTACATGCCTTAACCACACAGGCACACCTTTACACATCTACTTCTACACATGCAGCCACGCTTACATGCCTTAACCACACAGGCACACCTTTACACATCTACTTCTACACGTGCAGCCACACTTACATACCTTAACCATGCAGGCACACCTTTACACATCTACTGCTACACTTGCAGCCACACTTACATACCTTAACCACGCAGGCACACCTTTACACATATACTTCTACACGTGCAGCCACACTTACATACCTTAACCACGCAGGCACACCTTTACACATCTACTTCTACACATGCAGCCACACTTACATACCTTAACCACGCAGGCACACCTTTACACATATACTTCTACATGTGCAGCCACGCTTACATACCTTAACCACACAGGCACACCTTTACACATATACTTTTACACATGCAGCCACACTTACATACCTTAACCACGCAGGCACACCTTTACACATCTACTTCTACACATGCAGCCACACTTACATACCTTAACCACACAGGCACACCTTTACACATCTACTTCTACACATGCAGCCACACTTACATACCTTAACCACAAGGGCACACCTTTACACATATACTTCTACACATGCAGCCACACTTACATTCCACGATGGCACACCTTTACACATAAACTTCTACACATGCCGCCACACTTACATACCTTACCCACTAGGGCACACCTTCACACATATACTGCTACACATGCAACGAGACTTATATATCTTAACCACGTGGTCACACCTTTACACATATACGCATGTAATTACACTATTATACACATACTTCTACACCTGCAGGAAAAATCTTTACTTGCATAATCTTACTCATACTTTTACGTAGACACTTCCTTTTTTTATTCTCAAACTCCTATAGGCACATTTTTACACTCTGTACGCAAGCAGGCATGGGCGGACATACCGCCGGTTCAACCGGCTGCATCGGGGCCCGGAGGCTCCGGGGGGGCCCTGCAGGCCGGCTAATAATGAGGGCAATCTGGCCAGTTTATCCAGCCCCGAGGCTTCAGGGGGCCA
Source organism: Ranitomeya variabilis (assembly GCF_051348905.1). Taxonomy (NCBI): domain Eukaryota; kingdom Metazoa; phylum Chordata; class Amphibia; order Anura; family Dendrobatidae; genus Ranitomeya; species Ranitomeya variabilis. The sequence goes on from NC_135233.1 coordinate 345,688,965, forward strand.
CTGACCAGATTGCCCTCATGTGCAGCAGGTAGGGAGCAATCCTTGCAGCTCCGCTGCCTGCAAGAGAAAATGTCAGCGGAGCGGAGGTGCAGGGAATGGATCCATCCTGCTTCCTGGCCGCACTTCCTGTCTCACACAGCAGCGGCTGAATGACATCATCATTGAGCACCGCAGCTGTGTGAGACAGGAAGCTGCCAGCGATGGTGCGGCTTCAGGATATCGTGCGCAGAGGTGAGGTGTGTGTGTATAGATGTGTGTATATGCAGAGAGGTGAATGGTGCTGTGTGTGTCTGTCTGTGTGGTGTATGTGTATGTAGAGAGGTGGATGGTGCTGTGTGTGTCTGTGTGCGTGTATGTAGAGAGGTGAATGGTGCTGTGTGTGTGTGTGTGTGTGTGCAGAGAGGTGAATGGTGCTGTGTCAGTCTGTGTGTGTGTATGTGTATGCAGAGAGATGTGAATGGTGCTGTGTGTGTCTCTGTGTGTGTATGTAGAAAGGTGAATGGTGCTGTGTGTGTGTAGGTGGAGGAGAGGGGAATGATGGGGTGATGGGGCAGAAGGCAATGATTGGGATGACGGAGAGGGCAATGATGGGTGTGATGGGGCAGAAGGCAATTATTGGATTGACAGAGGGGACAATGATGGGGCAGAAGGCAATGATTGGATTGGCAGAGAGGGGAATTATGGGGGTGATGGGGCAGAAGGCAATGATTAGATTGACGGAGAGGGCAATGATAGGGGTGGTGGGGGAGAAAGCAATGATGGCGGTGGTGGAAAGGGCAATAATGGGAGTGGTGGGGAGAAGGAAATGATGGAGGTGGTGTAATGGTGAATGATGGGGTGGTGGGGGAAAAGACCATGATGGTGGTGGTGGAAAGGGCAATGATGGGGATGGTGGGGGAGGAGGAAATGATGAAGGTAGTGGAATGGGTAATGATGGGGGAGAAGACAATGATGATGACAGTGGAAAGGACAATGATGGGGTGGTGGGGAGGAGGCAATGATGGAGGTGGTGGAATGGGTAATGATGGGGTGACTGGGAGGAGGAAATTATGGAGGTCATGGAATGGGTAATGATGGGGGTGATGGGGGTCATGACAATGATGGTGACAGTGGAAAGGACAATGACAGGGTGGTGGGGAGGAGGCAATGATGGAGGTGGTTGAATGGGCAGTAATGGGGTGGTAGGGAGAAAGAATTGATGGAAGTGGTGAAGAGGGCAATCATGGGGTGGGGGAGAGGGCAATAATAGGATGAGGGGGGAGGAGAACAATGAGGGGTGTGGGGGATTGGGATGGGCGGAAGGGAGATTTATAATGGATTTAGGAACAGGGGGAGGTGGAGGAAGACGTTATTATCGATTATTATGTCTAATACAGTCCCTTAGTATAAAGTGTACTCACTTATTATGTATAGCACAGTCCCTTAGTATATTGTGTACTCACTTATGTATAGCACAATCCCTTAGTATATAGTGTACTCACTTATGTATAGCACAGTCCCTTAGTATATAGTGTACTCACTAATTCTGTATAACACCATCCTTAGTTACATAGTTTCCTCGTTTGTTATGTATATCACCGTCCTTTATTACGTACCATCCTCTCTAGTTATATATGATGCCCTCCCTTATTATATAGCTTCCTCTGCTGTTATGTACAGTGTTGTCTCTTACATAGTGTATTCTGGTTATTTTTGTTATTCACAGTGCCCTCTTTTATTACATAGTCCCCTCTCTTGTTAGATTGAAAATGACTACTGATGGAGGAGCCGGTGACCAGCCGACCAGTCCATCAGCTCCTCCTTTAGAAAAGAAGCTTTCCCATGCTCCATCAGCCATAATTGCATTATATATCTAACAAGACAGTATGGTGTGTAATAAAAAACAGGGATCCATAAAATCCAATATGTAAGGGACGGCAATATACATAATAAAGGAGACTATGTAATATATACATGTATGTGTGTCTGTCTATCTATCTATCTATCTATCTATCTATCTATCTATATGTAGCTTTGTCGCCTTAAGAGGAGGGGGGCCCAGACACATTTTCTGCACAGGGGCCCCAAGCTGTCTGTGTCCGCCGCAGCAAACAGGCATACCTTTGCATACATATACCCACACATCACACATGCAGGCACACTTTACACACAGGCATGCATTTACATGCATGCTTCTACACATGTATTTACACTTACGGTATACACACACAGTTTTGCATTTCTACGCATGCTACTACACGTGTAAACATTTTTTTACACACGTACTCCTACACACTCAGGCATACTTTTCCATGCTTATTTCCATGCATGCAGTCACGGTTTTGCACACATACTCCTTCATATCCTACACATGCAAGAAAACTTTTACTCACATACTTCTAGACATGTACATTATTACAAGCATGCTTCTACACACACTGAGACACCTTTACATGCATACCCCTTCACTTGCTGCTCTTACACAGATGCACCCACACACAGGCACACTTTTACACACATACTCCCACACACACACAAGCATGCATTTATGCACATACTTCCACACATGATGTCACGTCATCATATTCATATTTCTATAGGCATGATTTTACACTCATACTACTACACACAGGCACTTTTTGACACACATTTTTATACAGAAGCAGACAAGCATTTTTAGTTGTACAGCTGCAATTAAAATAATTAAACCCTCATTACAAATTAGAGTTATTAGCAAAATGTAAAAGCTGTCTGCTCTTTGTAAAGAAAACAAAAAATTTAAGTAGCTCAAAATAACTAATATGACAAATGGTTTATCCAAATTCAACTCAACATACCACTTTAACAACTAAAACAAATATTCAACCCCTTTATGTCAAGCATATTTAGTATTTATTACATTTATTTTGGCTGTTGTGACCTGCTGCCAGCATGAAACACTGCCAAGTTCTTGGACCATTCCACAGGAATCTTATCACATTTCTCATGGGCAATGGCCTCTAGTTCACTAATATTCTCTGATTGCCAAGAGAGTGGTCCAAAAAGAGAAAAGAAAAGAGATAGTTACTGTGATGACACAGCATTTATTTTTAGTTAGGCCAGACGTATTTTCCAGTAGGTCAAGAGACATAGGCCACTGTTCATATGAGCCTGAACATTGATTCTTGAATTGATGTTTGTTGTAGCTTATTGTGCTGCTATCCTTAGAGGACAGGGAAACAGGGTCATTGAACAATTGATGTTTCCTAATATATTGATTACCCATTGTATCAGTCCATGCAGCTTGTTGATCTGCAAACATTGAATGATAATGTCATACCGGCCTCCACTGTTGCTGCGGATGCTTCCTCCGTCGGGTCCTCCCACTTCGTCTCCGCCCACTGCTCCGGGCATCGCGCTGGTTCCCCGGTTCATCTTCCTGCTGTTCGGGGGTTCCGGCATGGTGCTCATGCTTCTTCCTCCCTCTGTCTCGTATCTGCTCCACGCATGCGCCTTAGGTCGCGGGCGCGCGCTCCTTCCTCTTCTTAACCCTTCCTGCGTCCTCCCTGGTCCTGGGTCCTCCAATCAGGTAACTGCTCGGGCTATATCAGGCGTCTCCTCCATATTGGAGGCGCCTGATTATTGTGTGCTACTCGTGCTCAGTTTAGGCCTTGTCCGGTTCTGACTCCTCGTCCGCTCCTGACTATTTTGCTCTCGTAGGCTACTTTCCTGTGTTATCCCCCTGTCTCACTCTGTTTCCTAGCCCTGTCTCCTGTAACCCGTTTCTGTGTTCCTGTTTCCCTTTTCCAAACAGTCCTGCTTGTTTTTCCCTCTTCACTCCCGTCTTCCGTCTCCAGTATCTTCCTGAGCCGTTCCTCTTGGTGCCAGCTGTTGCGGTATTTGACCCCCTTGGGCCTGCTCCTAACGATCCCTGTATAGGGGTTGGCTCTCCCGGGTTTGCTCGTTCGTGGGTGCGTCAGTACCGCTACCCAGAGGGTCCACTCTCTTTTCACATCCATTCCAGACGTCACAGATAAACTATGTAGATTGTTTGAATACTCGAACAATGAGACTTGACCCTATCCCACCTTCCCCCTGACCTGTGGATGATGGCCTGAAGGACAGATGTGGGCATAAAAAGGACCTCTAGCCTTCTGCAGGGAGTCTCTACGGAACAGCAACCAAGTAACCATGGCTCCAAATGGAGGAATACAGATTTTAAGACTTTACATGACAGTAGCCAAAGCACCATGGCTCCAAACAGAGGAATACAGATTTAAAACACTCTACAAGATACCAGCTTAAGAGACCATGGCCCCAGCTGGAGAAGTACAGATCTGATCCATTGACCATCATTGAACCCATGGAGACATTCGGAGAAGCCAGGTTGTGACAATCAGGTCACTTTGCTCCATTGAGATGTTTGGAGAAGCCATGTTGGGAAAACCAGGTCACTTGTCCCATGGAAATGTTTGGAGAAGCCAGCTTGGGACAATCAGGTCACCTGGCCACTTACTACAAAGGACTGTCAGCTTCCTAAGCTTGCTGATACCTCTTCTCTATGGGTGCCCATCAAAAGTGGGGTGCCACTGGTTGGGATAGTTGGCCCTGGAAGCCCTAAATTTGCAGCAGCTTTATTACCAGCGAGCCAGCGGAAGAGTGAGACAATGTAATTTGCACCATCTTGTGCATTTGCTGGGACTGTACTATGTGTTATTGTCTGTTGGTGGTTCAATAAAGTTTTGCCACACTGTTTTAACCTCACCCAATGTTGTGCGAGTAGTATTCTGCCCACGGGCAAAGCAGCGCAAGTGTTCAGTTGGATGAGCCCTGATCCATGCGGTCATTCTATAGATAGCCAGGCCAGGGGACGAGAGCACCCACTGACCATCATGTCTCCACAGTTACCTTGCACAAACAAGTAAAGGGATACAAAAAATAGCGATTGCATTGAATGTTCCTATACTAACAGATGGAAAAAGAGTTTGCAAGTTCAAAGTTAAAAGGTCACACTACTGACCTGAATGTCAGCAAAACAAATAGCTGCAGACAGTTTGCAAATTTTGCTAATAAACCTAATTTGCAATGAGGGTTGAATAATTTTGATTTCATCTCTACATTTACGCTGTTACTAAGGCATCACTAGAGATCATCTTAGGAACCAGAACCCATTTATTATGTTGATCATTTATCCCTAATGTTGGACACCCACAGATTAAAGGTTGAGCTCACTGATGGATTCTTAGGTGACCTCATTCTATAGCCAGCAATGTGCAGAGAAACAAAGAGCCCTTAATCCAAATGGTACTAAATGTTTAATTAATGTCAATTATAAATCATATTTCTAGTACAAAACACTTTAGCTAAGTAAAAAAAAGATTTAACTTCCCAACTTTGGACAAACTCTATAAAGGTACCGTCACATTAAGCGACGCTGCAGCGATATCGACAATGATGCCGATCCCTGCAGCGTCGCTGTGTGGTCGCTGGAGAGCTGTCACACAGACAGCTCTCCAGTGACCAACGATGCCGAAGTCCCCTGGTAACCAGGGTAAACATCGGGTTACTAAGCGCAGAGCCGTGCTTAGTAACCCGATATTTACCCTGGTTACCATTGTAAATGTAAAAAAAAATCAGTACATACTCACCTTCTGATGTCCGTCAGGTCCCTGGCCGTCTGCTTCCCGCACTGACTGTGAGCGCCGGCCGGCCGTAAAGTAAAAGCAGAGCACAGCGGTGACGTCACTGCTGTGCTGCGCTCTCACTGTACGGCGGCACTCAGTCACAGCAGGAAGCAGACGGCAAGGGACCTGACGGACATCAGATGGTGAGTATGTACGGTTTTTTTTTTTTACTTTTACGCTGGTATCCACGGTAAACATCGGGTTACTAAGCGCGGCCCTGAGCTTAGTAACCCGATGTTTACCCTGGTTACCCGGGGACTTCGGCATCGCTCCAGCGCCGTGATTGCAAAGTGTGACCGCAGTCTACGACGCTGGAGCGATAATCATTCGACGCTGCAACGTCACGAATCGTGCCGTCGTAGCGATCAAAATTGCACTGTGTGACAGTACCCTTAGGATGGACAGGGAGAGATTCAGAGCACGATTACACAGTATGGGGGTAATGGGATTAGTACATGGCAGAATTCTGGTGCTGATACTATGACGGTCGCTTTACAGACAAGGCATGACAGCGTATGTCCCAATGCTGTGGCTATATGAGAATATATTTATTGTGCTATATGATTCTAAATTGTCAAGGCAGGAAAACAAAGAAGTAATTACAGATTATTGTTTTTCAAAAATACTTATTTTTTATGTAATTTATATATTCATATTTTTATTTTTTGTAATAAAATATATACAACTGCATAAAATGGCGTTTCCTTTTCCCTTAAGCATTGTTTTAATTTATATTTAAGAAATCAATAATACACACGACTTATGTTTTTTTTTTATTTGTGTGTTTGGTTTTCTTTCGTTTTGTTTCTAAAAACAAAATTAAAATGTGAACGTATGTTGATACTTTTCACGATAAGAAATGATCTGATTGAAAAAAAAAATCTATAATATACATGAAAATAAGAAACTTTGTAATATATCTTATCAGAGAAATCTGCTTCTTTTTCCTCCAGGACTGATCACTAACCCTCAGGGGTAAAATCTGTATTCAGTGAAGACACATATTCCCATTGCTGTAGTTGCAGCTTATAAAATGTTAAGGTGTTGGGAAGAGGGGTGAACTAGAGGCAACACAAACATTCTGCTGCAAGTTCTCCTGAAATGACAATACCATAGATTTAAACTGAAATTGCCATTTCAGGAGAAATTTGCAGCACAATTTCTGTTTCCTTCATAGAATTTTATAAGCTCCAACAGTCATCTCAGTAATGTGAAATTATGTCTTTATTGAATATAGATTTTATCCAAGAATTGACATTGAAAAATCAATCCTGGAGGAGAAAGAAGCAAATTTCTCTGATAACATATTCTCCAAATTAGCTGATTTCCATGTGTTAATAAAATATTAACAAAAAAAAACAAGAATTAAAATTGTACAAAAAAACCCCTGTTCCTATTACTTTCATAAAAATGTACATACATGCATAACATAATGAAAAAAATGTTAAATCTGTCTCTAAAAGGCTGAAGTATTAAAACTGTGATAAAATGGTGACACAAGGCAATAAAAAAAGTCTGCATTATGTTAAAGTAGTGAACCGTAGCAAAAACTACATTAATTTGGTATCGCTGTAATTGTGCTGACTGAAACCATAATGCTACATATCATTTTTACAGCACAGGGAAGGCTGTAAAAAATAAGACAATGGTGGAATTCCATTTTTTTTTTACCTTCCATAACACAAATATGTTTTCTTAAAGGGGCTATATATTGAAGATCAATTTGTAGTTTTTTTCTCAATTATATGGTAAGATCTATGGGCCGGACATAGATCTCCCTGAGAATCTCCCTCCAGAGCTTATTGTAAATTAAAGGGGGTGATACTGGTGTAAGACATGTAGATGGGGAGTGTAAAGTGACCGCAGGCCATAGCCATGACCAAGATGCTGGCTCACATCGCCTCGGCATCACACTCACATGTAGCCTACAGGCCTCCGCTGCCTCCAGGCCTCCATCTTGTGGGGCCGCAGCACATAACTCAGGGGACACGTAGTTCGTAATAACAAACAACAGTTTACTGGACAGTTCAAGTTCATCAGATTGTATGTAATGCTTGTTGCTTCCTTAACACAATCCTTTTCCAGCATTACTCTCCGTTCCTCCTGGACTAACCCTTCGTTTGCTGTTCCTGTCACCCCCAAGGATTTCCTGCCCAGTCCTACAGTACACCCGGGATCCATTACCTTCCCTTCCTGCGGTTCCCTGTCCATCATCCCTTGTACACCAGAGGATAAGGCATTCTTCTTTGCACCTGTACTGAGCGCTGAGCTCCGGACATTACAGGAAAGTCCACAAGCGAATCTAGTAAGGCCCCCCACTGCCATGAACAATAGATCCTCGCTGCCGCCAGCAGCACACTGCACCTCTATGTGACCTCAGTTACTGCACTTCCATATCTATCAGGAAGTAGTCTAATGTATACTAGCATTATCTCCTTCCCATTGTGGGCTAGTCCCAAACATTAGCTGCATCTTATCCTATGTCTCCAGCTAACTACAGTTAGCACTTTATACCAGTATGTACTAAGCCTGATGCCCTTATCTCATGTCCTAAGTCATAATCTATTTCTTACCCTATACTGTACATCACCATATCACAGTCTATACATGTTACCCTTATGTATTATCTCAACATTACTCATCCCCTATACATTATCACATCACAATATATCACACAAGATATACAAAAGACGTAGAACACTATTTGCATGACGCGATTGGTGACTTCAGGGGTAGGAATGCGTTAGTACAGTCCATCACTCTTACAGGAGAGCAGACTGTCAGCCATTACATGTCTCACACTGGTAACGCCTCCTTCCATTTACAATAATCTCTGGAGGTGGATTATTGTGGAGATCTATGTCCGGCCCAGAGATCTTATCAGCTCAATTACATATTAAGAAAAACCTGGATTTCTCTGAAATAAGACATCGGATCGCAGATATCAAGGTATCGTTTTATTCAGCTTCCTATGACCTACATGTCCATATAGACGGCTGAGGAGGAACGATCCTACTGACAGATTCCCCTTTAACAATTTCAATTTTGTATGTAGTTGTCCGATATTAGAAAAATCAGCCGATCAGAATTTCCAGGTGCCGGCCAGATCTGCGCAGTTGTGCCACTGCACAGCAAGGTTCTGCCGACTGCGTAGTGTCTGTGGTTGGCTACTGCATGCCTGCCCCTATACAACTGAATAATGGCGGATCCTCAGTACCCCGCTGCGGCCATCATGCAGTTGACGGAGACGTGTTGTTCTGCTCTACAACTGATCACATCTGTCGGACCGGAAACTGATGATCGGCTGATTTTTTTTTTCCAATATCGGACAACCCCTTTATCTGATATTGATGATCTATTCTGAAGATAGCTCTTCAGTATAACCGGAGCGGACAACCCCTTTAATGCAGTTGAAAAAAAGTCAAGGATGGTAAAAACAAGACCTAAAAAAATAAATAAATAAGGGCCGAATTGCATTTTTTTTTCACTGTTTCGCCGCACTGAACGGTGTCATTCAAAACTACGAAAAATAACAAACAAAAGCGCAAAAACAACAAAAAGTGCGTACTTAATGGGTTAATGTCAGCATTTGGCGCAGTGCTGCTTTTTGTAGAAAATTGAAGAAAAAAAACCTCATTTTAATCTGATGGAGCTTTTATGACCATGTGTAATCTGTTACCATGGTAACATACAGCTCTGCATAGATGCTGCATACACACACACAGGTTGTTGTTTTCTTTCCAAAATAACTTTATGTGTCACATACACTCTGTGGTAATCCGGACACAAATGTTATATTCCTTTATTATTTGCATTTCTATGACCACAGCTGACCGCCGCTCAGCAATTCTGCAATGCACGCTGGGATTTGTAGTTTTAAAAAAAATCTATTCTCCCAAACTCTATTGCAGTGCAGACGCTCTTTCCCCAGTTGTCACTCTTTATGGTCCGTCCTTCCTATATTCTCCGGTCCTCCTTGGCCTCTATGGTGGTTGCTGACGCGGCAGACGCTGATTGGCTCAGCTGTTTTTTGGCGTCGCAGCCTGGCAGAGACCTGAGACAGAGACATGTGACCCGGAAACTGAGTTTAGACAGCAAGAGACAGTCTTGGGACGTCAGAGACAAACAAGGAGCAGCAGAAGAGAAGACAGAGACTGCCCTGTGTGCGGGCGCTGAGGGGCTTACTGCACAGACTGGCGGCAGCTGGTAGAACACTGGGGAGCCATGTAACCCGGCTGTCCACATGCTGCTGGGGACTGACAGCCACTGAGAGGTAATGAGACTGTCTGTATGGTGGGACACTCCCAGGGGCCACATATCCAGGGGCCACATTGTCTTGTCTGTTATTTCTCAGGAGGGTGGGGAGAAGCGGCGCTTTAGACCCCCGACACCGCTTATCTCTGCAGGACATACTCCTGGATTGTAAGACTAGGGTCCCCCATATTCACATGCACTCCCCCAATATTCAGTCACGTGCACGCCGCCGTATTTCCGCTCTGTTTTACATGTCGTGGTGATCGATCGCCCATGGGGGCCGCTATTCGACCTCAGGTTTTATATGGGGTCTATTCCAGGTCTAAGGTCTTGTTTAGCGAGCTTTCTCTACCCACGGCGGCTCCCAGCGGCCCTTAGTTTTGTTATTTTGTGCCCATTTGTATCCAAAGAGATGGCCGTGGTCTCAAATTACCGTCAGCTGTGACTGTCACTATGGACCCCCTTCCCCAGGGAAAGGGGGGTCACACAAGTGATCTTGGAGGGACCAGAGTGAAATCCATAACTTCTTACAAGTTTTCTAATAATGTTGAGATCTTTAACCCCCCAGTATAGAGTTCTTCAAGCGTTGCGCTGCAGGTGGATTGTAGCACCTCTGCCGAGGAAAAGACTGATTCACCCGGCTATCCCCTTCGTTCCCAGGATTTATCGGGGTCCCAGCAGCTATGAAGTGATCACATATCTATCCTTATGCTGTCACCCAATGAGGGCTTTGTAAAGATGGGCTGGAGCAGTAAAGATGTACATGGGTGTCCCCCAGCTTTTCCTTAAACTGATGTAACTAGGAAAAGCCTGCATACAACTTATAGGGCTCCTTTTCACCTGTGATAAATACGTGCTAGTCTCGCAGGTTAAAACCAAGCTCTGGCGCCGGCACTCCAGAGCGGAGCGTGCGGCTGCATAGCAATACATGAAGCTTCACGCTCCGCTCCCAAGTGCCGGCGCCAGAGCTTGGTTTTAACATGCGAGACTCGCACGTATTTCTCGCAAGTGAAAAGGAGCCCATAGGATGAGTCCCAGTCGTGTTAGTTAAGAAGAAGCGAGACTGTGACGTTCAATAATTTGTCATGCGATTACTTCTTTGTTGATGCAAATTGTGCACATTATTTTCTTTTGTAAAGAGACTGTGATATTCAGTTCATCTGTAACCTAATAATCCAGAAAATCTGATAATCCAACCCTTGCTTCCAGCAGAGATCTGCAGACTAGTGTGGAATTTCACAAGAGCAGACGACTGAGCAAAGAGAAGTGATTAGGAAATCCTTGTGATAAGGGTATGTTCACACACACCTGCAACTGAAAAATCCATTCCTTCTGTGTGCTTGGGACTGCGTCTGTAGCATGTGTACGGCTTTCTGCAGGCCTCGGTCAGATGGGAAAGTCGCAGAAATCTCTGTAGCAGATCTGCCGCTTGTTAATGTACTTTTATAGCACCAAAGTCTGTTAAATCAATTACTCCCAATATTGCAAGTTGTCACCTTTTCACAGGTTAGGCGAGACCTTGCTGGCTCTGGGACTCCTACAGGACCCCAGAAAGGGCTCAAAATGTCCGTGAGTGGAGCGCAAGCACGCTTGTGTGGTCTTTGCTCCATTTTGGTTGTGCATTTCAGAGCCCCATTCCTGGGATCAGTGGGGTCAAACCTGTACCCGTCAGCTAGTTATCACCTTGTGAATAGTTGATATTGTGCATTGTTGAATATAAAGGGTCACACACAAATGAAGTCGATTTCAGGGGGATCGGCTGCTCATGTCATGTCTGGCCAGCTGGACTTTTTATTTTCGCCTTCTGTACCAATGGGTCTTATAATATTTTCAGTGACTGTCCAATAATTCAGAATACTTTACTTGATAATCTGGGACTCTACCAGGGTTTATTGATGCTAGATTAAATAGCAAAAGTTTACTTTCCTAACATGTCTTGTTTGATAAATACCTACATTTCCCATAATACAGTAATTATGTATAATCTTTTCTTATCTTGTACTGTTCCTCTTTTATTCCTCCTGGAAATTTATGAATAAGCGAACTGTTATCAGTTATGGGGTGGTCGTCCCTCCACAATATAATATTCACAGAAATCAAATAAAAGGAACGTCAGAATATTTATGCTATGGGAAATACTTTGATGATATTTAAGGTTTTGGCACATTGCATGATGAACTGATACTAATATGTTTTGTGTGTTACAGGCTTCTGGTGCGTGATCTAACGATGGCTTCCATGGCTGGATAAGTACCTGCTACTATGGAGATGCCTGCAGTCTTGGAAAGTGCAAATCTTCCCTCTGAGGGGTCACTTAAACAGGAGGAACATATTGAGACAGAGGACAATGGGGACGCTTTGTGCACCCAGGAAGGCTCGAGTGATGAGCAATGCAGCAATGAAAACACTAAACAAGAAGATGGCACAGATGAGGTGGGCGAGGTGCCTGCTCAGGACAGTATAGACAATTTAGCATCTGTAGATACTGCTCCTCAAGAGAACATGAGGGTGGAAGTGACTGTGGAAAATTCTCCAGGATCTGCAGGTTCGCTGGGTAGTGCCCAGGAACAGGCCAAGGACTCGTCTTCCATTGCCTCATTACCAGTTATCCAGGATTTGGAGGCTTTGCCTCATAGGACCGAATCGGCTTCTTCTTCTTCCTCCAGTGCGGTCATTACAGATGAAGGAAAGGTTAATTGTGATGAGGGGACTCCATCCACTGGTGCAGCAGATCTAGAAAATCATAGTAAAGGGCCCAAAGAAGAAGGGGCCCCAGAGGAGGACAATGGCCGCAATAAACAGGGGCCAAAGAGGGTCACATTTCCTAGCGATGATGACATTGTTTCTGGTGCTCTAGAACCCAAAGATCCGTGGAGACATGGTGAGGACTGTGATGCTTTACTTACTACTGTAATGTCACTGAGCAAAGACAAATGGCCGTCCAGTGCTTCTTGTACCTGGGGTGGGGGACAAAGATTGGACTTGGGAAAAGCCAACTATTCTGATAGTTGCTTCTCCAGTGTAGACATTAGTTTATTGGTAGTGGATTTTACCAGTTTCTAGATTGGTAAGCCGATGGCCGACCCCCACGTTTTGGTGTACCCTGTGTAAGAACCTAATAAGGTACTGGTTTCCCGTGACATCTCTGAACTTAATAGGAGATGCCAAAGTGTATTTCTTCTCCGGCATTGCAGATTTTACCCTGCATGTTCAGTATCGCAGCCATTAGTGGGTTAAGAGATCCTTAACTCCCAGATTACTAATGGACTAATTTGCTAGGTCTAGAATAACCCACATGGCCGAAAAATACTTTAATGGGTTTGGTCCGTAATCGCAGCTTATCAGGTATACACCAGGCACATGGTCAGTGTGTGTGATCACTAGGGGTCCCATGCCACTTGTTTGGACATAACGGTGGTCACGCATGTAGGCTATGGGAGTGGTGGAGATAGACAAGTGCTGTGCTCAGTCCCATTGACTTTAATTACAGTGGCAGCATTGGACGTTGTTGGTTTCCATTGATGTGTTCGTTGCTTTGATGGAAAACCTGCATACTGTGGAGACTGGTGCAGTTGTAACTGTACCATTACCATGGTGTGCAATCTAGTTGTGTTAGGATTATTTCCAGGATTTTTAGCTGCTGGATCTCTGATTGTCAAGAAATATTTGGCTCCTTTCTTCCTGGAACCGTGATTCTCCTAAACCTGTATTGTGCTTTGTATTTGCAGATCAGCTCCATTCACTTCAATGGGGATGAGTTGCAATACCAGACCAAACTCTCGTTCTCAGGGGTGATGCAGTTGCTGAAAGAAATCGGCATTGTTTTTTTTTTTTTTGTTTCATTATTTTTTTTTATTCTCCTGGACAGCCCCTATCAATAACTTAAAAGCTATACCATGCACCTGAATAGGGGATTTTCTGCTGCACATGCATGGATTTCTGCAGGTCCTATTGGGGCAGTCTCAGGATTTTCTACAAGTCTGCTGTATGTAAATGCACCTTATTTTAGGGTATGATTTGGATGCGAATATGGCGCGGTTAGGTCACATCAGCAGCTTGAACTGGCATTATGCTACTGCAAATTTGCTGTGTTTGTGCACAGTGGTAATGTATCATCACTGTTTGCTGCAGAAATGACTTGTGCTGGGGGCATAAAATCATTAATCCAAGTATATTCCCCATTTAAAGAAATTGTCTCCTCTTTTAAAATGGGTAAAAATCATGACGTGCTTTATATATATATATATATATATATATATATATCTCTTTGCAATTTAGCTCTTTTTAAAAATCTATGTTCTCAAGAACAGAGTGATCTTTAATTCTTTTGTGTACTGCTCATTGCCTAGGTTACCGACCACCGCATTGGTATCAGAGGTGGCTGATTTCCTAGGCAAGGATTGTGCTTGCAAGTGCTGCTACAAAGCTGGCTGGATCCGACCAGCAATAATGGTCTCATGTTGCAGGGACATGACCATGCCACTGCTCGGAACTGTCAATCATCAGGAGCGCGCCGCTCCCCCGGCAAGCAGGAAAGTGGTGAGGCAGAGGAGCAGTGTGCTTCTGAATGACGAGGCTGAGACAACCCCTTTATCTTATTCCCTTGTTTTACATTTATCCCAAGTAAATTATTATTATTTTTTAACTAGAAAAACAATTCCTTTCTTTTCTGATGTGAAAATCCAGTTTGATGTCTGAGGACATTAGAACATGTATGATACATAGGTGCAGTGGATAGCATGGTGCTATTATACACATGCAGCTATTGAAATTCCACATGCCATGTACCAGCTACAAGTGGCGGCATGTAAGCACAGCCCCGCAGAGCCGGATCGCTCTGGCCCTATAGTATTACATTGATCTGAAACCAGATCTGACCTCTTTCTGGGTTGATTAATTATAAATCAAACCCAGCACTTATTAGTTATTTATTAACCAGACGTACCATTCCTGCTCTTATTTTAAAGTCTGCTCATTACGGAATGATGCTCTGGGAATTTCAACTATGATTTCTGGTGCAGGGGATTGGAGGTCTAGATGCTAATTTTCATGCCATTAGTCAGACGATGGCAAAAAAAAAGTGTGTGTTCAAGGGCAGGAAAATGAAATGTTGGGAGATGTTGGAGACGGCAGGATCTTCCCGTCAGTAAGTGATAGGCAGGAATAAACGGTCAGTGCACTGTATACATTGTTATATACCATTATTTGCACCCGGCACTTCAGGGCATTGTCTTGGTGACAATTGCAGGAACTTTGTGACCTTCTTGCAGCAGCAACGCAAGGTAGTCTAAGGCTACTTTCACACTAGCGTCGTGCACTGCACGTCGCTATGCGTCGTTTTGTAGAAAAAACGCATCCTGCAAAAGTGCTTGCAGGATGCGTTTTTTCTCCATGGACTTGCATTAGCGACGCATTGCCACACGTCGCAACCGTCGTGCGACGGTTGCGTCGGACCGTCGCCACCAAAAAAAGTTGCTTGTAACGTTTTTTGGTGCGTCGTTCCCGTCTTTTCCGACCGCGCATGCGCGGCCGGAACTCCGCCCCCTCCTCCCCGCACCTCACAATGGGGCAGCGGATGCGTTGAAAAACAGCATCCGCTGCCCCCGTTGTGCGGCGCTTTCACTGCTAGCGTCGGTACGTCGCAACGACGCAATTCGTCGTGCGTCGTCCGACGCTAGTGTGAAAGTAGCCGAAACATAACCCACAGTACATTGTAGATAAATTGTGCACGCTTCTTAATAAATTTGACGCCTCACAGCCTATACATTTGCCATGTGGCATGTAAAAGTTTGGGCGCCCCTGGTCAAAGTTACAGTTAAACAAGTTAATGAAATTGTCTCTAAACGGGCTAACGTTAAAGATGATACATTTCCTTTGTATTGTAGGCAAAAGTATATTGTCATTTTTTTTACATTTTAAAAATTATAAAAGGGGGAAAATGGGTTAATTTAAAAGTTTGGGCACCCTGCATGGTTGGTACCTAGTAGCACCCCCTTTTGCAAGTATCACAGCTTATAAACTCTTCTTGTAGTTAGATATTAGTCTTTCAATTCTTGTTTGAGGGATTTTCATAAATTCTTCCAGTTCTGTGAGATTCCTGGGTCATCTTTAATCCTCTATTTTGAGGTCTAGCCACATATTTTCAATGATGTTCAGATCAGCGGACTGTGAGGGCCATTGTAAAACCTTCAGCTTGCGCCTTTTGAGGTTGTCTGTTGCGGATTGTGACGTGTGTTTAAGATCATTATCCATTTGTAGAAGCAATCCTTATTTCAACTTCAGCTTTGTTACCCATGCTGTTATGTTTTGCATCAAGAATGTGTTGAAATGTAATTGAATCTGTTCCTCCCTCTACCAGTGAAATGTTCCCTGTGCCATTACACAACTCCAATGCATGCTTGATCCACCCCATGCTTAAAGGGAACCTGTCATGTCATTTGTAGCATCTAAAGTGTCCCCAGTGCGTTGTTGGTGTTGCAATGTGCATCACTAACATATTTTTTTTTTCATTAAAATCGCCACTGTAATCCTTAGCAAAAAGCACTTTATATAGTTAAATCTTACCTGCTTGTTTAGTCATAGGGGTGTGCTTCATAGCATTAAGTCGGGGTTGTCACCGCTCAGGCACTTTAAATTATGTTCCTGAGTTTGCGCCAATGTCACTTGAAATCCCGCACTTGCACAGTGTGTATTGGGGAGCAGCAACTTTTATTAAGCTGGGATATTTGCATCACCTGGCCTTTACTAATGATGATGGTGAATAAGCCATAACCCTAACAGGCTAATTCAGGTCTGAAACCTTAATCAAAGTTATCGGAGCACACAAATAAGGGTGCCCAAACGTTTGCATTGGCCCATTTTCCTTTTTGTAATTTTTAAACTGCAGAAAAATTACAATATAATTTTTTTTTTTTTTTCTGGCCTGAAATTCAAAGGAAATGTCATCTTTAACTTTGTCTTTAACTTGCTTACCTGTGCACAATAACAGTAGTTTTGCCCCAGGGGCACATGCCACTGCCACTGGTACTGAAACGTGCGAACGTTCAGCCTGCGGGGATCTCGATCCCTGTCTGCCCGCTTTGCACCACTTTTGGATCGTGGCAAGAGAAGCTGGGAAACGGCAAGAACTCGCATTTCTGTGCAAACGTAGCATGAGATTCTCCCTTTGTCTCACCCAGATCTGCCTGGTTTTATAGCTTTTATTTCTTTACATGGCCTGAGTTTGTAGGTGATTGATAGAACACTTCTTAAGTAAAAGGTACATTTTTGGAGCATTTCTAAAAAGGAAAAAAAGAAAACAAAACTTGGTTTTGTTACTTGATGAGATGCGTTATACGCTATCATTGCTCCACGACGGAGTGTGTGTGTGTAGGCTGCGAGTATTTCTGAGTCATATAATTCCCTCCTATGCCAAAAAAAATGTCAGTATGAAGGCGAGAGAAGTGTCCTAGTGGTAAATAACCAGAGCCGGCGAAGGAAAAGATGGGATTGGGAGGAATTAGTAATCAAGTCCATGTTAAAGGGATGACTGGTCTAACTACAGGCGCTTGCTGCACCGTAGCAGGGCCAAACATTTATCTTCCCCCTTACCACCTGCTCCATAGTGAGCACTTTGAACCCCCAGGTGATTCACAAATTGATCCGTAAAAATGAAAAAGTACTTCTTTTTTTTCACAAAAAAAATTCTTTTATCCTCAATTTGTTCATTTCCACATGGGCAACAGGATAAAATGGATCCTAAAATGTGTTGGGCAATTGCTCCTGAGTACACCTATACCTCATATGTGGTAACAAACCACTGTTTGGGCACATGGCAGGGCTCGGAAGGGAAGGAGCGCCATTTAACTTATTGAATGAAAAATTAGCTCCAATCGTTAGCGGACACAATGTCGCGTTTGGAGAGCCCATGTGTGCCTAAACATTGGAGCTCCCCCACATGTGACCCCATTTTGGAAACTAGACCTCCCATGGAACTAATCTAGATGTGTGGTGACCACTTTAAACCCCCAAGTGCTTCACAGAAGTTTATAACGCAGAGCTGTGAAAATAAAAAATCATTTTTCTTTCCTCAAAAATTATTTTTTAGCCCGCAATTTTTTTTATTTTCCCAAGGGTAACAGGAGAAATTGGACCCCAAAAGTTGTTGTCCAGTTTGTCCTGAGTACACTATTACCCCATATGTGGGGGTAAACCACTGCTTGGGCACACGTCGAGGCTCGGAAGGGAAGTAGTGACTTTTGAAATGCAGACTTTGATGGAATGCTCTGCTGGCGTCATGTTGCGTTTGCAGAGCCCCTGATGTGCCTAAACAGTAGAAACTCCCCACAAGTGACCCCATTTTGGAAATTAGACCCTCCACGGAACTTATCTAGATATGTAGTGAGCACTTTGAACCCCCAAGTGCTTCACTGAAGTTTACAACGCAGAGCCGTGAAAATAAAAAATTATTTTTCTTTCCTCAAAAATGATGTTTTAGCAAGCAATTTTTTATTTTTGCAAGGGTAACAGGAGAAATTTGACCCCAATAGTTGTTGCCCAGTTTGTCCTGAGTATGCTGGTACCCCATATGTGGGGGTAAACCACTGTTTGGGTGCATGTCGGGGCTTGGAAGGGAGGGAGCACCATTTGACTTTTTGAATGCAAGATTGGCTGGAATCAATGGTGGCGCCATGTTGCGTTTGGAGACCCCTGATGTGCCTAAACAGTGGAAACCCCTCAATTCTAACCCCAACACACCCCCTAACCACAACCCTAAACCCGACACACCCCTAATCCCTAACCCCAACACAACCCTAACCACAGGCCTAATCTTAACCCTATTTCCAATCCTAGCCCTAATTCCAACCCTAACCCTAAGGCTATGTGCCCACGTTGCAGATTCGTGTGAGATTTTTCTGCACCATTTTTGAAAAATCCGCAGGTAAAAGGCACTGCGTTTTACCTGCGGATTTACCGCAGATTTCCAGTGTTTTTTGTGCGGATTTCAGCTGCGGATTCCTATTGAAGAACAGGTGTAAAACGCTGCGGAATCCGCACAAAGAATTGACATGCTGCGGAAAATACAACACAGCGTTTCCGCGCGGTATTTTCCGCGCCATGGGCACAGCGGATTTAGTTTTCCATAGGCATGGTACTGTAAACCTGATGGAAAACTGCTACGAATCTGCAGCGGCCAATCCGCTGCGGATCCGCAGCCAAATCCACACCGTGTGCACATAGCCTAGCCTAATTCTAGCCCTAACCCTAGCCCTAACCCTAGTGCAGAAAAAAAAAAATATATTTTCTTTATTTTATTATTGTCCCTACCTATGGGGGTGATAAAGGGGGCGGGTTCATTTACTATATTTGTTATTTTGATCACTGTGATAAGTTTTATCAAAATGATACCTGGAGTGATCAAAATGTACCTGGAACGAATCTGCCGGCCGGCAGATTCGGCGGGCGCACTGCGCATGCGTTTTGAAAGATGGCGGCACCCATGGAGAAGACGGACAGACTCCGGGAGGCTCGGTAAGTATGGGGGGGGGGGTGGATCGGAGCATGGGGGGGGTGGATCTTAGCACGGGGGGGGTGGATCGGAGCACGAGGGGGAGCGGACAGGCGGACGGAGGGGACTACGGGACAGAACGGAGGACTGGGGAGGCGATCGGTGCCTGGGGGGGCACATCAGGGTTTCCAGCCATGGCCGATGATATTGCAGCATCGGCCATGGCTGGATTGTAATATTTCACCACTTTTTATAGGTGAAATATTACGAATTGCTCTGATTGGCTGTTGCACTTTCAACAGCCAATCAGAGCGATCGTAGCCACGAGGGGGTGAAGCCACCCCCCCGGGCTGAAGTACCACTCCCCCTGTCCCTGCAGAACGGGTGAAATTGGAGTTAACCCTTTCCCCCGATCTGCAGGGACGCGATCCCTCCATGACGCCACATAGGCGTCACAGGTCGGATTGGCACCGACTTTCATGATGCCTACGTGGCGTCACAGGTCGGGAAGGGGTTAAGGATCCGTTTTTATGTCTTGTTTCTTGACATAAAATAGATTACCTGCTGTCTCCAAGCCATGTCTAGATCTCCTACAGCTGTGTCGAGAGAGCTTAAAGGTATTGAATTTTACTGTTGAAATGGAGGATCTGGCTTCCCAGCAATATTTTCAGATGGGCATCACTTTGAGTACTGGAGCTCCGACCTCCGAGACCACCACCAATCCTGGGGTCCGGCAAGCATAAGAAAAATCCTCCGAATTTCATATAGAAAACCCAAACTATTTTCATCCACATTTGTCAACCATTATTTATCTATCTATCTATCTATCTATCTATCTATTTATTATCTATCTATTTATTATCTATCTATCATCGTGATTACTCGCTAATCCTGCCCCCTGCACAGTAGCTCCGCCCCCACCACATCACCACACATAATCTCGAACCCCACCACATTACCACACACAATCCCGTCCCCCACCAAATTACTACACATAATCCCGCCCCCCACCACATTACCACACACAATGCCGCCCCCCCACATTACCACACGAGGCGCCGCCCCCCCCCCACATTACCACACGAGGCTCCGTCCCCCCACATTACCACACGAGGCTCCGTCCCCCCACATTACCACACGAGGCTCCGTCTGTTGTGAATTCTGCTTTTGGGTTCCCTCCGGTGGTGGTAGGTGGTAATGCAGTTGTCCCTGAGTTGCAGTCCTGGTCAGGTGTTTCTGCTGATTGCAGTTCTGACTGGGGTATTTAGGTGTGCAGGATCCATTAGTCCTTGCCAGTTGTCAATTGTTGTTGGGAGGTGTTGGACCTCTGCCTGGTTCCTCCTGCCTTTCTGCCAAATCAGCAAAGATAAGTGTCTGGTTTTTTTTCTGTGGTACACATGCTGTGTGCTTCATGATTCAGTGCTATTCTTTTGTGTTTTCTTGTCCAGCTTAGATTGTGTCAGTATTTTCTCAGTCTTGTTGGATTCTCTGGGGTTGCAGATATTCATTCCACGTCTTTAGTTAGATTGTGGAATTTTTTGTATTATCTGCTGTGGATATTTTTTGAAGGGTTTTAATACTGACCGCCTAGTATTCTGTCCTATCCTTTCCTATTTAGCTAGAGTGGCCTCTTTTGCTAAATCTTGTTTTCACCCTGCGTGTGTCTTTTCTTCTCCTACTCAGTCAATATTCGTGGGGGCTGCCTATCCTTTGGGGTTCTGCTCTGAGGCAAGGTAGTATTCCTATTTCCATCTAGAGGGGTATTTAGTCCTCCGGCTGTGTCGAGGTGTGTAGGGTTTGTTAGGCACACCCCACGGCTACTTCTAGTTGCGGTGTTAGTTCAGGATCTGTGGTCAGTATAGTTTCCACCTACTCCAGAGAAAGTTTCATGCGGCTCCAAGGTCACCGGATCATAACATCCGTCCCCCCACATTACCACACGAGGCTCCGTCCCCCCACATTACCACACGAGGCTCCGTCCCCCCCACATTACCACACGAGGCTCCGTCCCCCCACATTACCACACGAGGCTCCGTCCTCACACATTACCACACGAGGCTCCGTCCCCACACATTACCACACGAATTCCATTTTTATTTTACACTGTGAATAAAGTGTGTTAGTATTATTCTGATTTTTAATTATTATTATTATTAACTTCATTTTAAGTTAATTTACCACCTGCGTAAGCGCTATTGAATGTTGTCATTATTTACTTTAGTTTAATCACTAGCAGCGTTAATTAGATAGCAGTGAGCATGCCGAGCGTTAGCTGGCTGGAAACAGCTAGAATATATATATATATATATACACAGTGCCTACAAGTAGTATTCAACCCCCTGCAGATTTAGCGGGCTTACACATTTGGAATTAACTTGGCATTGTGACATTTGGACTGTAGATCAGCCTGGAAGTGTGAAATGCACTGCAGCAAAAAAGAATGTTATTTCTTTGTTTATTTTTTTTTTTTAAATTGTGAAAAGTTTTTTCAGAGGGTCATTTATTATTCAACCCCTCAACCCACCAGAATTCTGTTTGGTTCCCCTAAAGTATTAAGAAGTAGTTCAGGCAGAAAGAACAATGAGCTTCACATGTTTGGATTAATTATCTCTGTTTCCAGCCTTTTCTGACTATTTAAGACCCTCCCCAAACTTGTGAACAGCACTCATACATGGTCAACATGGGAAAGACAAAGGAGCATTCCAAGACCATCAGAGACAAGATCGTGGAGGGTCACAAGGCTGGCAAGGGGTACAAAACCCTTTCCAAGGAGTTGGGCCTACCTGTCTCCACTGTTGGGAGCATCATCCGGAAGTGGAAGGCTTATGGAACTACTGTTAGCCTTCCACGGCCTGGACAGCCTTTGAAAGTTTCCTCCCGTGCCGAGGCCAGGCTTGTCCGAAGAGTCAAGGCTAACCCAAGGACAACAAGGAAGGAGCTCCGGGAAGATCTCATGGCAGTGGGGACATTGGTTTCAGTCAATACCATAAGTAACGTACTCCACCGCAATGGTCTCCGTTCCAGACGAGCCCGTAAGGTACCTTTGGTAGATCTTTGGTGCCAACCACACACGTGACGTTTGGAGACTGGATGGCACTGCATACGACCCCAAGAATACCATCCCTACAGTCAAGCATGGTGGTGGCAGCATCATGCTGTGGGGCTGTTTCTCAGCCAAGGGGCCTGGCCATCTGGTCCGCATCCATGGGAAGATGGATAGCACGGCCTACCTGGAGATTTTGGCCAAGAACCTCCGCTCCTCCATCAAGGATCTTAAGATGGGTCGTCATTTCATCTTCCAACAAGACAACGACCCAAAGCACACAGCCAAGAAAACCAAGGCCTGGTTCAAGAGGCAAAAAATCAAGGTGTTGCAGTGGCCTAGTCAGTCTCCTGACCTTAACCCAATTGAAAACTTGTGGAAGGAGCTCAAGATTAAAGTCCACATGAGACACCCAAAGAACCTAGATAACTTGGAGAAGATCTGCATGGAGGAGTGGGCCAAGATAACTCCAGAGACCTGTGCCGGCCTGATCAGGTCTTATAAAAGACGATTATTAGCTGTAATTGCAAACAAAGGTTATTCCACAAAATATTAAACCTAGGGGTTGAAGAATAATTGGCCCACACTTTTATGTTTAAAATTTATAAAAATTTAACTGAGCAACAAAACTTTTTGGTTTGTAAGATTTATGCATCTGTTAGTAAATCCTGCTGTTGTTTGAAGTTTGAAGGCTCTAACTTATCTGCATCTTATTAAACCTGCTAAATCTGCAGGGGGTTGAATACTACTTTTAGGCACTGTGTGTGTGTGTGTATATATATATATATATATATATATATATATATATATATATATATATATATACATACACTCACTCACTGGCCACTTTATTAGGTACACCTGTCCAACTTCTTGTTAACACTTAATTTCTAATCAGCCAATCACATGGCGGCAACTCAGTGCATTTAGGCATGTAGACATGGTCAAGACAATCTCCTGTAGTTCAAACCGAGCATCAGTATGGGGAAGAAAGGTGATTTGAGTGCCTTTGAACGTGGCATGGATGTTGGTGCCAGAAGGGCTGGTCTGAGTATTTCAGAAACTGCTGATCTACTGGGATTTTCACGCACAACCATCTCTAGGGTTTACAGAGAATGGTCCGAAAAAGAAAAAAAATCCAGTGAGTGGCAGTTCTGTGGGCGGAAGTGCCTTGTTGATGCCAGAGGTCAGAGGAGAATGGGCAGACTGGTTCGAGCTGATAGAAAGGCAACAGTGACTCAAATCGCCACCCGTTACAACCAAGGTAGGCCTAAGAGCATCTCTGAACGCACAGTGCGTCGAACTTTGAGGCAGATGGGCTACAGCAGCAGAAGACCACACCGGGTACCACTCCTTTCAGCTAAGAACAGGAAACTGAGGCTACAATTTGTACAAGCTCATCGAAATTGGACAGTAGAAGATTGGAAAAACGTTGCTTGGTCTGATGAGTCTCGATTTCTGCTGCGACATTCGGATGGTAGGGTCAGAATTTGGCGTAAACAACATGAAAGCATGGATCCATCCTGCCTTGTATGGAGCATCTTTGGGATGTGCAGCCGACAAATCTGCGGCAACTGTGTGATGCCATCATGTCAATATGGACCAAAATCTCTGAGGAATGCTTCCAGCACCTTGTTGAATCTATGCCACGAAGAATTGAGGCAGTTCTGAAGGCAAAAGGGGGTCCAACCCGTTACTAGCATGGTGTACCTAATAAAGTGGCCGGTGAGTGTGTATACACACACACACACACACACACACACACACACACACACACACACACACACACACACACACACACACACACACACACACACACACACATAAATTTTATTATTATTAAGCTGATGTGGCAGTGCAGACAATAGAAATTGTCTCCCCAGTGTTGGCTAACAGCCATGTCACCAGCTCCTTTCTCCATTGCCTGATCCAGGAGATGTAAAACAGCATTTGTAGTCCGACGACCCCAGTAAAGGAAAAAAAAATGTTATGTTGGCACTGCCCCCTCCTTTAGGACAAAGGGAAACCAAAAACGCAATAAGGGCAAATATGGATTAGATATCTAACACAGGAAATCTAGTACAGGTTGTTGGTTCATGTTTAATTTATTTCCTTTTAACAAAAGGACACAAAAGAAATTGTATTTACACAGGAACAATGATAACCTGTAATATCACCACAACAAAAGTTAGTGTATAAATAATGTGCTGCAATTAAGGCTGTGCAGCATCCAAACGGTTAAAAGAGTGGGGGGAAAAAACCCCAGGAAAACGTATACACATTGCAATTGTCACAGAAGCTCAGATGCAGGGAAAACAAAGATTTAAAGGGAATCTGTCAGCAGGGTTTTCTGTGTAATCTGAGAGCAGCATTAAGTAGGGACTGAGACTCTGATTGCAGTGATGTGTCACTTGCTAGTCTGTGTGCTGTTTTAATAAAATCAGTGTTTTATCAGCAAGTGTTTATCACTACAGGACTAGTTGTCTTGTGCCCCCAGCACTGATCAGCAGCGTACTGTCAGTCGGTGATGTGGACGGGTTATGCACTGCTCAGCATTCTGAGCTCTGCTAGATCTGCAGCTTAGAAATCTGTGATTGTATCACAACTGCTGCACCCAGTAAACTAAGTGACATATTGTTGCTATCAGGGTCTCTGTCCCTACATCATGCTGCTGTACGTGATGAACCCGCACCTTGCCACCCGCGTGACATCACTATTACGTCAGAAGGCTCACGTAGTGCAGTCTCGCCACTATCACCAATGACGCCACTATCACGGTGATATTCCGATCCCCCTGGGTACACGTAAGGTGAGCTTGGTACAGTTTTACACAGACACCCTCTGTCCACACGTTCCCAATGAGACAATGGGAGTGAGAGGATGTAAGCCACGCAGTCACTGACGTGGCACCACACTTGCCCACATCCCTGAAATCTTGAAAATGTAACTGATGTGTGTGGCCAGTACGTACAATAATTCCATATTCTCCTTATGAAATCATAGCTGTCAGAACAAAGAAGTTAGACCACATGGTGCCCACATGGCAAGCAAGGCTTTTGCTTCAAACTTAACTGGCTCAAGGTGCGAGATCTCTCACTCACAGCCTTTTGAGGCTTGACCCCTCTCCCCTGCCATCAGAGGTGTAACTATGGGTTCAGCTCAAGCGGAGTTGGGGATCCTAACCGGTAACCCTGATAAAAACTACAGTGGCACACATAACTTCTATACATAGTATGATGACCACACTGCTACCCAAAAGTCTATGACCCAACACAAGCCCTCACCCTGTATAAAACCCACACTGTACAATGGCCTCACAGTGGTCACACTAGCCCTCGAACTGTATAATGGACCCCACATTAGATCCCACAATGTATAATAGGTCCCACAGTAGTCCCTAAGGCTACTTTCACACTAGCGTTAACTGCAATCCGCCACAATGCGTCGTTTTGCCGAAAAAACGCATCCAGCAAAAGTGCTTGCAGGATGCTTTTTTTCCCCATAGACTAACATTAAGCGACGGATTGCGACGGATTGACACACGTTGCAACCGTCGTGCGACGGTTGCGCCGTGTTGTGGTGGACCGTCGGCACCAAAAAACGCTACATGTAACGTTTTTTGCTCACGACGGTCCCCTTTTTCTGACCGCGCATGCGCGGCCGGAACTCCGCCCCCACCTCCCCACACCTCACAATGGGGCAGCGGATGCGCTGGAAAAATGCATCCGCTGCCCCCGTTGTGCGGCGGAGACAACGCTAGCGTCGGGAACCTCGGCCCGAAGCTAGTGTGAAAGTAGCCTATAATGTAAGATGCCACACACACACTCTGTTTCCAGGTCCCCCATTGTTTGATGCCCCCACAAGTTTTAATTAAAATAAATAAACATATACTCACCTAGTCCAGGATCCTGCTGAGTCCACTGGCGAGGCTAGGGCGGACACACAGGACGTCGGAGTCCCTGCGCTGCGCCATGACGTCACCTTGTCAGGACTCTGACGTCCTGCGTGTGCATCAGCACCTCGGTCGTTCTGTACACAGGCTTAAAGTGACCTGCGGTCTATAGAACAGAGAGCGGCTGAGCAGTGAGACCATGTTTCCCTGCTCTTCCGTGGGGCTTAACTGTACAGTTAACGGTGGCGTAGCACCGGGTGTGCTCCTCTGAGCAATCTGATATGTCAGAAATGACGTGTTGTCGTACATTGTCTATTTGCACAGTTGTGCTGTTTTTTTACACCAGAGCTACGGCGACTTAGCTTCGGTAGCCTTTTTTGTCTTTCTAATGATCCCTGAAGTGTGTGCGATTGAAGAAACTGCTGTCAGATGCTTTTTGTAAAGTTTTTAGTTCAGGGGGAATCCAGTAATCCCATTATAGGATGCTGTAAATAGCTTCTTCCTGGCCTTAAACGACTGGGATGGTCTGTTCAATAGATTAAGCATCATGAGTGTGGGGTTTTATTATTTTTTATTTTTAATGCAGTATGTTTACTGGTTTCACCAGCATTTAGATAAAATATGCATAAAAAGTCGTGGAGCTTTTGTAAATACACCCTAGGTTTTCAGAACTTGAAAACTGCCTGTTATTGTATCCATCAGTGTTGCAGTTTGCCACCACAAAATTAAAAATATGTCCTGTAAGTGATTCTGTAGCAGGTAGCCCCCCCGGATTATTCCCGTTAAGGGCTAATCCACATGCAGACGCTCTGCCGTTCACACTGCAAACCTGTGAGAGAAATCTGTGTCATCCTGACGTTTGTGTGCAATTACATGGCATATTTCTCTACAGGAACAATCATCCCAGACTGCTGCAGTCTTATTATATTCCAGAGCTGCATTCATAGTTCTGCTAATTGTTACATTAAACAATCAACAAGTTCAACAGACACGAAAATTCTGCATTCTGGAATTATTTTCCTATAACACTGAGGTACAATTCTCTATTCTGGCACTGCTGACTATTGTCTCGTGTTGCAATAAGGGACATGGACACTGGTGGCAGGATCATTATGTTTGGCTGACATTTTATTTTTTTATGCTGTTTTACATCCACTTTTCTCATTACTAGCTTTGAAGGAACAGGATTGTAGGTGTACGTTCTTGCCCCTAGGAGGTTTGACTCCAGGTTGTTGAATCCTCCTGGTGGGATAAACCCTCCCCTAGGACAGTAGGCAACTCAGTTATAGCCTAGTGTCCTAATGGAGAGACCTGTGTAAGTTTTTCAGCACTTTTTTTTTTTTTTTTTCCCTCCGGTCCACAATCCTTTTTATTTTTCCGCACGTCTGCCGCCAACATCTGCCACATGTGCTCCCGGCAGGCAAGAGGCTTAATCAATTGAGGCTGCAGCTTTACTGTGGCCTTCACCCTCTTCTGACTCTCCCTCAGGATTGCATCAGAGAGTGGGTTTTCTGCTGACAATCAGCAATTTTCATGTTGTTTATTGTGGGAAGGCAGTTTTCTACCGCCGGCAACAAATCCCCTTTCCCAACCATGAGTGTTTTGACGATCATTTTGCCAACAAATAGAAATGCACTCACGAGCACATGCTTTCCTTTAGAATGTTTACACATTGCAAACAAATAAGTTACCCAGTAATCCACACCTCCTTCCATGTATCCCCAGGTAGCTCATCTCTAGAGCCACTACATTGCCACGTCCTGATGCAGCGTCTTTTAGTGGCCCACTGTATAAGATCGATTCCCTTCCAAAAGCGTTCTTTTCGATAGCAAATTCTACTTTTGTCCTGCTTTCATGGCATTTTGGGTCAACAAGACCTGTTCCGCCAGAGCTAAGCATCTTCTTCACCAACTTGCGGCCCACAGTTCTTCTAAAGGTACCTTCACACTAAGCGACGCTGCAGCGATACAGACAACGATGCCGATCGCTGCAGCGTCGCTGTTTAGTCGCTGTGTGGTCGCTGGAGAGCTGTCACACAGACGGCTCTCCAGCGACCAACGATGCCGAAGTCCCCTGGTAACCAGGGTAAACATCGGGTTACTAAGCGCAGGGCCGCGCTTAGTAACCCGATGTTTACCCTGGTTACCAGCGTAAATGTAAAAAAAAAAAAACACATACTCACATTCCGGTGCCTGCGTCCGTTTCCCTGCACTCCTCCTGCATCCTGTGTCAGCGCCGAACATCTCTGGCATCTCCCACAGAGCAGAGCGGTGACGTCACCGCTCTGCTTTACGGCCGGCACTTACACAGGATGCAGGAGGAGTGCAGGGAAGCGGACGCCGGGCACCGGAATGTGAGTATGTGTTTTTTTTTTTTTTTTACGTTTACGCTGGTAACCAGGGTAAACATCGGGTTACTAAGCGCGGCCCTGCGCTTAGTAACCCGATGTTTACCCTGGTTACCAGTGTAAAAGTAAAAAAACAAACAAACAGTACATACTCACCTTCTGCTGTGTCACACGTCCCTCGCCGGCGTCTGCTTCCCGCACTGACTGTGAGCGCCGGCCGTAAAGTGAAAGCAGAGCACAGCGGTGACGTCACCGCTGTGCTGTGCCTTACGGCCGGCAATCACAGTCAGTGCAGGAAGCAGACGGCGAGGGACATGTGACAGACAGCAGAAGGTGAGTATGTACTGTTTGTTTTTTTTACTTTTACACTGGTAACCAGGGTAAACATCGGGTTACTAAGCGCGGCCCTGCGCTTAGTAACCCGATGTTTACCCTGGTTACCAGGGGACTTCGGCATAGTTGGTCGCTGGAGAGCTGTCTGTGTGACAGCTCTCCAGCGACCACACAGCGACGCTGCAGCGATCGGCATCGTTGTCGATATCCCTGCAGCGTCGCTTAGTGTGAAGGTACCTTAAGTCTGGTTTTTCGGCCCCTCCACTTGGCTCAGATGCTGTTCTTCAGACCCAGTGTCCGAAAAACCTTTATCATGATGCCTTTCACAGGGAACACTTTTCAGAAAATGCCTAATTGAACTCATCAAAATTGTCACAGGGGGCAAGATTGCATTCTTTTCTTGAACTGTAGACTCTTAACAGCCATCTAGGAAATTCCAGAATTTTTGCTCCTTTCGTGACTCCTTTTCTCTCGGAGTTGACAAGATATCCTCACAAGTATCCAGCTTTAGACAGCCCTTGTTCTAGCTGAGGTCTTCTGGCACACCTGCCTCAAAGCTACAATTCCCTCCACATCCAAGACAACTACCACATGATGTTTTTTTTTTTTTTTCCTCCTGCTTAACACATCTCAGCTAGGGGGATGTTTCTCTTTTTCAGAGAAATTTTGATGGCTCACGTGAATGATGCATGGATCAAAGAGGTGGTATCCTTGGATTACAAATTTGAATTCACCTCCCTGCCCCCAAATGAGTTTTTCATCTGTCACTTTGAAATGTTTGACCTGGCATGTCATTGTTCCTGTTCCAGATGCATAACTCCCAGGAATGCTACAAAAACCTGTTTAGGACTTAAAAAGGACAGGTTGGTCATACCCAATGTGGCTTGGAGACTAAACAGATTTGTGCAGGTCTGACAACTTTGCATGGCATTCCTGTAGTCTGGTGTTGGGAAGAGTCCTTTCTTCAGTAGACTTGTTTATCTTCAGATTTTCATCATGTCCCGCTAGCAATTCCTTCACTTCGCTGTTGGTTGTCTTAAAGGGCCACTGTCACACCCCCCCCCCCCCCCCCAGCCGTTATAAACTAAAAGAGCCACCTTGTGCAGCAGTAATGCTGCAGTCTAACAAGGTGGCTCTTTTAGTTTTTGATTCATTTATTACCTCAAAAAAGCGTTTTAAAAATTGGCCACACATACCAGATATTGTACCAGGAGGCGGTCCGAAGCGTCCTGTATGAATCCCCCAACTGCCGTCACTCCTCTCTTCAGGGGCGATGGTACCCGCCCCCTGAGCGCTGTTATCTTCTGAAAGCCGGCGCCTGCGCTGTGCGTGCCTGGGGCCTGCGCAGTGTTCATTGTCAGTGCGGCCACACTGTTGCTGAATCCCCCGCCCCGCACTGTTATTCATTATGCACAGTGCGGGGCTGGGGTTCCTGGGAAGGCTGGGGAGCGTCTAAACAGCGCAGTGCGCATGCCCAGGAACCCCAGCCCCGCACTGTGCATAATGAATAACAGTGCGGGGCGGGGGATTCAGCCACAGTGTGGCCGCACTGACAATGAACACTGCGCAGGCCCCAGGCAGGCACGCACAGCGCAGGCGCCGGATTTCAGAAGACAACAGCGCTCAGGGGGCGGGTACCATCGCCCCTGAAGAGAGGAGTGACGGCAGTTGGGGGATTCATACAGGACGCTTCGGACCGCCTCCAGGTACAATATCTGGTATTTGTGGCCAATTTTTAAAACGCTTTTTTGAGGTAATAAATGAATCAAAAACTAAAAGAGCCACCTTGTTAGACTGCAGCATTACTGCTGCACAAGGTGGCTCTTTTAGTTTATAACGGCTGGGGGGGGGGGTGACAGTGGCCCTTTAATTTCTAGTTTCACACTGCCTTTTGACTAGTGACATCTCCAAGGTTCTTCACCAAAGTTCTCACTCTTCTGTGCCAATGGGATAGCAATCGCTCCTTATCTTGAGGAGGATATTTATTTTTTTGTGAAGTCCTTGTCCAAGGAAATTAATCTGTCCAGTCCCCAGATCATCTAGGATTCATTGGAACTCTCCTTTTTGAACCGACACAAGTGATGTCTAACTCCAACCAAGCACCTGGAATTTCTGGGCGTGACAGTCACCTGGATGTGTTCAATCTGCCTTCCCCAGACAAGATCTCCTTTCTTTGAGCCAGAGTGACTTTTTCAGTATGAAGACATCGTGCTCTATCATTTTTGCATGAGGGTTCGTGGCAGGGTGGTCTCAGTTTTAGAGGTAGTAGTATTTTTGTTGTTTCACACCCATCCACTACCGCATTCTATTTTGTCTCTGGAGAAAACGTTTGACCTGAAGACAAATACAGCAATCTAAGGAGCCCACTAAGTCTGCAAAGACCTATCATAAAGATTGACAATTCTGTTCTGCTTTCCAACAGATTCTTCTTTCTCTCCAAAGGCAGGTGCTGATGATCAATGCCAGTCTGTTGGGCTGGGGTGTGGGGTTCACCCTTCTCACCACTCTGAGTCTTTGGAGGAATCATGCCTTCAAATCTACCTTCTAGAACTGATCTCTATTTTTCTGTCTCTCTTCCTCTGGTTATTCAATCTCAGGGACCGCTCACTTTTTGAGTGTAGATGGGCGAATATCTGGGTGTATGCGGAGCCCTTTGGCCATTAAAGAAACCGCCTCGATTCTTCACGAGGCAGAGTTTTATAATTTATAGCCTTCTCTGCAATCAACTCTCTTCATGTGGAAAAACTAGACAGCTGAGTTTCTCAGTTGAGAAACCTTGTAACCGTGTAGTGGACTCATCTCCTAGAGGTCTTCAACCAGCTTTGCATTTTGCTGGGGTATCCTGATTTAAACATATTTGCATGCCTTGTCAGTCACAAGGTCCCACACTATTGCCAGGTCCCAACAGTGGAGGGGGGCCTTCCCAGTGGATGCTCCTCTCACTCCTTGGAAAGAGGTCTCTGCTGGCTTCCCCTTCTAACCCACAATCTCAAGTGTCAATAGTGGCCCGGCAATCCTGATGGCTTTGGACTTGTTCAGTTGGTTGCAGATGATCCATGGCCTCCTCCTCCTCGTCACCATCTTCTTTTACAATATCCTCTATCTACCACACCTTGCCTCAGCTGTGTATAAAGGCATGGCTGTTGAAGTCAAGGTTCTGAAATCCAAGAATCTTTGATTCTGTTATTCAGACCGTGGCGAAGTCGCGTAAGCTTCAATCTGCCAAGTCTTTTTACTGCACTTGTTTTTCCCATTTCCTAGCAGGCATTTCTGGTGGCGATAACTTTACATTTTCAGGATGTCTGACCGTGTTACTCATTCCTGCAAGGCACAGTTTCATCATTTTCCATCAGGTTTAGGTTGTCTTTCTCCCCTTGACATCTTGTTCCAAAGATGGTCTCCACTTTCCACGTCAAGGATATTGTCCTTCCCTCCCATTGATCACTGAGCACATTATCTTTACTGTCTGAATTTGGTTGGGGCCTACCCTCCTGTTTTATTGAAGTGTGTGTACAGTTGTGGCCAAAAGTATTGACACCCCTGCAATTCTGTCAGATAATACTCAGTTTCTTCCTGAAAATGATTGCAAACACAAATTCTTTGTTATTATTATCTTCATTTAATTTGTCTTAAATGAAAAAACACAAAAAGAATTGTCCTAAAGCCAAATTGGATATAATTCCACACCAAACATAAAAAAGGGGGTGGACAAAAGTATTGGCACTGTTCGAAAAATCATGTGATGCTTCTCTAATTTGTGCAATTAACAGCACCTGTAACTTACCTGTGGCACCTAACAGGTGTTGGCAATAACTAAATCACACTTGCAGCCAGTTGACATGGATTAAAGTTGACTCAGCCTCTGTCCTGTGTCCTTGTGTGTACCACATTGAGCATGGAGAAAAGAAAGAAGACCAAAGAACTGTCTGAGGACTTGAGAAACCAAATTGTGAGGAAGCATGAGCAATCTCAAGGCTACAAGTCCATCTCCAAAGACCTGAATGTTCCTGTGTCTACCGTGCGCAGTGTCATCAAGAAGTTTAAAGCCCATCGGGGGTCATTCCATGTCAAGTGAACCAATGATTTTTACCACTATATTTTTAATTCTTTTGAGATTTTGTTATTTGGTAATAGTGTGTCAGAGAATGCAAAATGTGAAGAAAAAAAAATTCTAGATTTTTTTTTTTTATTGACTTTCAAAGTTTGGAAAAAGTGCGATTTTCGGTGTTGCCTGCCTTTACATTTCTCCCCATAACTCCAGGCTAGAAAAGAGAGAGAAACAAAATAAACACCATTCTACTCAGAACTGTACAGGCTTTCACCAGATATGTCACAAGAGTATCTTTAATAATATTTTACCTATGCGAACGCAAGCGCAAAATTTAAAAACGCATTTCCGAAAAAAACGTTTAATTTAAAAATTTCAAAAACTGCACATGTGCCTGTTATGCTCCTAGCCACTTCTGTACCAAAATACAAGCTGGGATCTTGATGGGATCATATTTTTAAAAAATAAAACTATTACAGTGTCAGTTCAAAAATCTTGATTTCAGATCTGTTCAGCCTGTGGTGTAGAAGTGTGGGGTCCATATTTACCAAATAATCCATGATTGTTAGATATTCCTGTATTATTTTATTATGTTACCACTTAGAAGCAGGAGAGGACAGAGGAGAAGCTTTGTTAGGGCTGAGGATGACCAGGGGTAGACGATGACTGCAGAGCAGATGACAGGCCGGCAGCTCGGGCCTCCACAGACCGTATTCACACCAAATCTTAACACCCAGGCAACTTCTCAAATGGAGGGAGAAAACTATTCCTAACATCCAGTTCATGTATTGTACAAACCAGGACTACGAAGAGGAGGAGAGTTTGTTATAACATCAGTTACAGGAAGCAGAACCCATCACAGGGACTCAGCAATACCGGACTGTCATCCCATGTAGTGGAAATAAAGACCGTGACGTCCATGACGTGGTAGAAGGCGGCACAAGATCGGCAATGGATGACACAACTGGTTACGTGACCTGTGAATATGATTAGCGCTGACGGCTACTGGACTCTCCAAAGATTGTGAAAATGAAGAAGTGACTTTTCTGCACCTTCTGGTCCAGCGCCGTCCTTTGTGTATCCAAGAAAATCAGACATTGTAAAAGTGAACAAAAAACAGATATAACTCAGGTGGAGCCGAGCACCATGACAGCCGCACATACTCTGACACAGAAGGAAACGGCCATTGCTAGTTAGCCCTTATGGGCAAGATGACATTTCATCCTCTAGAAGGGACACATTGATAGAAGGCCAGTGTAAAAACCTACTATTAATTGTTTGATTAGTTCATATTTTATAGAAAGAGGATTTAACTACTGGACTATTCTTCTTAAACACTTCATAAATGACATGTTTAGTGATATAGTAGAAAAAAAATTGTTCCATGTATAAATAGGTGGTAAAAATATTGGTTCTTTTAATCTTGTTTTTAACATATAATTAGGATCAGACTGTATTTAGAAAATCACACTTGAGGATATGATCACGTTTTTTCTTTTGGCTTGTTCAATGAATTCAGGTTGAAAATGCTGAGCAAGTTGTGTTATGATGATTAAGATGTATGTATTCTGGCACTTTGGTATTTGTGTTTTGCGTTTCTTTATTGTTACATATAAATGTTGAATGCAATAAGTTGTAATTTGAAAAGAAAAAGGGAAGAAACTCACACAAACCTAAAATCAGATGATTCAAGGCTTAAAAAAAATACAAATTTGGTAGGTCCGAAGTTGAATCCCTGTACAAATATAAACAAGGACACAAGTAACACACATGCATGTTTTCACAATTTTAAAACATACGTTTTTTTCAGAATTGCGCATCAAAATGTTTAATTTGATTTCACCAAAACAAAATATAAAGAAACATAGTCTTGTGACATATCAAATGAAAGCCGGTACGATTCTGAGAAAAATTATTCCCTGCCACCTCTATATCTTAATTCTAGCCCGAGATATGATAAAAAATGTAACGCCATACCAGGCCAAAATCTGCGCTTTTTTAAAACTTTAAAAATATGTAAAAAATTAACTGAAGAAAAAAATTCTAAACTTTTAATTTGTAATTAACTAAAGTTGTACTTCATAAAAACAAAACATAAAAAAAATCTAAAGACGTCAGGTAAAAAAAAATATTCATATTTGGATCACTTGATATGGAATGACCCATGGCTAACCTCCCTAGATATGCACGGAAAAGAAAAATTGACAAGAGATTTCAACGCAAGATTGTGTGGATGTTGGATAAAGAACCTCGACTAACATCCAAACAAGTTCAAGCTGCCCTGCAGTCCGAGGGTGCAACAGTATCAACCCGTACTATCCGTCAGTATCTGAATGAAAAGGGACTGTATGGTAGGAGACCCAGGAAGACCCCACTTCTTACCCCGAGACATAAAAAAGCCAGGCTGGAGTTTGCCAAAACTTACCTGAAAAAGCCTAAAACATTTTGGAAGAATGTTCTCTGGTCAGATGAGACAAAAGTAGAGCTTTTTGGGCAAAGGCATCAACATAGAGTTTACAGGAGGAAAAAAAGAGGCATTCAAAGAAAAGAACACGGTCCCTACAGTCAAACATGGCGGAGGTTTCCTGATGTTTTGGGGTTGCTTTGCTGCCTCTGGCACTGGACTGCTTGACCGTGTGCATGGCATTATGAAGTCTGAAGACTACCAACAAATTTTGCAGCATAATGTAGGGCCCAGTGTGAGAAAGCTGGGTCTCCTTTAGAGGTCATGGGTCTTCCAGCAGGTCAATGACCCAAAACACACTTCAAAAAGCTCTAGAAAATGGTTTGAGAAAAAGCACTGGAGACTTCTAAGGTGGCCAGCAATGAGTCCAGACCTGAATCCCATAGAACACCTGTGGAGAGATCTAAAAATGGCAGTTTGGAGAAGGCACCCTTCAAATATCAGGGACCAGGAGCAGTTTGCCAAAGAAGAATGGTCTAAAATTCCAGCAGAGCATTGTAAGAAACTCATTGATGGTTACCGGAAGTGGTTGGTCGCAGTTATTTTGGCTAAAGGTTGTGCAACCAATTATTAGGCTGAGGGTGCCAATACTTTTGTCTGGCCCATTTTTGGAGTTTTGTGTGAAATGATCAATGTTTTGCTTTTTGCTTTATTCTCTTTTGTGTTTTTTCATTTAAGACAAATTAAATGAAGATAATAATAACAAAGAATTTGTGTTTGCAATAATTTTCAGGAAGAAACGGAGTATTATCTGACAGAATTGAAGGGGTGTCAATACTTTTGGCCACAACCATAAAAAAAAAAATATATATATATTGGGCCAATGGGCCACACTAGGGCTTTTCTGCCTCCAAGAAGATGGTTTCCATATGGTTCAAATTGACTGTTCTGGAAGCAATAACAAATTTCAGTCCATCTTGGAACATTAGGCATCAAGCCTCTATTTTTCACGTCAGCTTGGCTTCTGTCCATACCTTTTTGAAAATTTTACAAGATTCACTCAGTGGAATTTACTCATGTCAACTTGGTCGTAAGGTGCTGCCGGCCGATGTCTTCTTGGCAGTCCATATGCTCAGCTATTTATTTTTACCAACAGTTTTGATTGCTTTTGATCATCCCAAAGGTCCTGGGTCCCTCATGCCATTAATGAGAAAAATTGATTTTTGCACTTACTGTAAACTTGCGTTCTCGTTGAATACATTAGGAGGTACCGCTCCCTCCCTACTTCTGGTTCTTCGGTCATGCGGTCAGTTCTGGTTGCCTTTTGGGCAGTGGTTTTTGTTTTTGTTTTTTGTTTTTTCTATCTTGGGTTCAGGTCATGATGAATCCTGGTTGTTAATTATTAGAAATTTTCCTATTTTAGGTCGTTCTTCTACTGCTTTTGGCACCAAATTGAGCTGCCTAAAGTTCTAGGTAGTGTTTGCTTACACAGTGCTGAAGAAAATCCACTTTCTATTGCTGTACCAAATCTCATCCATATGCAGCATTATTTTTTTTAAACTCTTTTTATGGGTGGAAGTTGAACTGTGGAGCCAGTTTGATTTTCTGTTCTTTTCCACTGCGTATTTCACCTTCTGCAAGGCATAGAATGACGTCCATATGTGTTTGCAGCAAAATACGCCGCAAATTTCTTCCTCTATACTTCACCTCTTCTGGCTGAAGCCTTCAAGTGCAAAATTTAACATGTAATGACAGGGGCAGTCTGCCAGAAGTACGACACCACGGAAATACTAATGTTTCTTCTGTCTTTCTCTGTAGCCCAGAATGTCACTGTGGAAGATGTTGTCATGTCCTATACACAAGCCTGCCAGAAACTGAACTGTAAACAGATTTCTAAACTTATCCGTCAGCTTCAGGTAAAGTATGCTGCTGACATGTGTAATATGCCAAAAATGTACAAAAGTGTCCATAAATGCCGTACTGCCACCAACTGATTCAATACAACTTGACCAGAGCAGGCTAAACACATAAGATGAACGTTTGACAAAATATTGGGCAGGACGACAAGGGGTAGGACATGTTGCATATAAGTCTGCCCAATCCCAACAGATATTTAATAGCAACTTATGCTGCTTTCTCATCGTAATTAACATGCACGATCGCTTGAGTGGATAGTATATGTTGATGGTAGAATCAGGAGATGAAAGTGTCTGCCAAATAAATAAGCAATTTTGGTGTTTTTTTGGGATTATTTTTTCATGTATATGGCCGGTTAAAGAAAAATATTTCGACTGAAGAGTAGTCTGATTTAGTCTATTAAATCTGATGTTTTGCTTAATTTTAGACAGTTTAACGTAATCTAATTTTAGGTTGCTCTTTTTTTTAGGATCTGACTGATCTTTCAGGGAGAGTTGAGAGCCTAGATCTCAAGGGTAAGACCTTTTTTATTTCTGCAGATAGAAGGCATCCTGTGGTCACCAGGGGGTCATCCGTGACTACAGTCTGAACTGGTGGTTATTCTCCCATCCATCGGTCACTGCTTTTTGTATGTCTGTTGGAAGAATTTGGGGCCATGTGGAAGCATGACTGCAGGATCAGACTACACAAGGTTTGTTTGTAGTCTGTTACCAGGGAAACATGTAGGAGACAAAACAATCAGAACTGTTGTCCCACAACTAAATCGTAAATTTCTCTGACAAAACATAATCTCCTGTACAGTTAATTGAAAGGATTGCAGAAAAAAAACTTTCGGTTTAGATATTGTATTAACCCTTTACTGGCACGTGACATAATAGTATGACACAATTGCATACGTCGGGGGCCAGGGTTTAGCTGCATCTTGATGTAATTCAAGCATCTGGAGCAACCTCTATTAAGTATCGCTGCTAATTAACTATTTAAATGCCACATTATATCATCGAACCACCAAAAGGTGATTGCTGGAGGGGTTTGGAAGGACACCTCACAACTGCCAGTAATGACCCCCCGCACTAGAATAGCCATCTTTTCCCCAGCCCTATATACACTAACCCCTATACATACGTCATATCTCCCCCTTTGATGCAAGCTGCGGCGCTGAGCCCGCATCTTTTGCAGCATATGACAGCTGATTTGATTCGCTGTCGTGCCCCTAACAGCTGCAGGTGCAATTTTGATCCACCCGTAGCTGTTGACCTGTTAAATACCGCTGTTGATCTCTGACAGCGGCATTTTAACATGCTCATGCCAGAAACACGTCAATAACTCAGCCCAATCTGCTCCCTTCGACACATGATCGCGGGTAGCCGATGGGTTGGCAGGACACCTGGGGATATGCAGGAGATCCCCGTGTTTGTCATTGCCGATCTTCTATAAGTGCCACACCGTGGCCAGCGGTCATAGCAGATGAGCATTTCTGCTATGTCGAGCACAAGTAATCAGATGATCGCAGCTTCAAGTCTCCCAAGGAGCAAGTAAAAAGTGTAAAAAATAAAAAAATCTAAAATATAAAAAAAAAAAAATAATAAACTAGTCCAAATAAACCCCCCCCCCCCCCCCTTTTGTCCCATTAAAAATATAAAAAAATTAAATATTTGGTATTGCTGTGTTCAGAATCACTTGAGCTATCAAAAATATAAAAATAATCCAATTGGTAAACGGTGTAACGAGAGAGAAAAATCAAACCGGCAGAATTAAGATTTTTTTTTTTTCGGTCACCGCAACATTGCAATAAAATACAATAACAGGCAAACAAAACATTATATCTACCCCAAAATAAAAATGTCAGCTCAGTGCACTAAAAATAAGCCTGAAAAATGGGTCTTGGAAAATGGCTTTGGATTTAAATTTAAATAGTAAAAAAAAAAAATAAAAAATAAAAATTACGATTATTTTACATTTCGTAATTTTATCTTTTTTTTTTTTTTTTTTAACCTTTTTTCATTTTTTATTAAAGAAAACAAAAATCCACTTTTCCCACTGAGCCGTCAATAGTCTCTTGTTCTGTAGAGGTCACTTGTCAGTAACACTTGTATTAAAAGGCTGGAAGCCACACAATAGGTAAAGGTCACAGCTAACCTCCTCCCCCTCCCTGCACAGATCATAGCTTCTCATTCTCCCATTATCAGTTTATTGGTTTCTAAATAGCATCTGTAAAGCCTGTCTCTCAATGCTCCTAACAGAAATGGCTGCTCCCCCCCCACAAGGTATGGACCCTTTGTGATAAAATATATATATTTTTCCATAGGGGAGAAATTGGACCATAAAGCGTGCGAGGCCCTGGAGGAAATCTTTAAGCGGGTGCAATTTAAAATGGTGGATTTGGAGCAGACAAACCTGGACGAGGATGTAAGTTGGGGTGAATGGAAAGTAAGGTCATTGTGGGACGCAGGGGTCTGTAAATAGCTGGGGTCCTCTTTCATATTAATAGCTCTTGTTCCTTGCTGCACTTGGGCGCAGGAAGCCTTCGGTTTTGTCATCCCTTTTCCCTCTTTGTACAGGGAGCCTCCGCTCTGTTTGACATGATTGAGTATTATGAGTCGGCGACGCATCTCAATATCTCCTTCAACAAGCACATTGGCACTCGGGGTTGGCAGGCCGCCGCTCACATGATGCGGAAGGTAAGGTTCATCCGTCATGTGACGGATCCTTCTTTGTTTCCGGACTTTTTCTTATTTGATAGCAAACCTTTATTAATAGTAGATTAATTGTATCCTGATCAGAGTAAATATACCGCTTATCCTGGATATAGTCCGGTATCTACAGTATACAGGCGTAGCACCCCCTGCTGGCCACAGTACAAAATATGCGTGCTCATAATATACATTTCTATAAAGAATTTTTATTTATTTATTTGAATTATATATTATCTTGTACAGACAAACTGCCTGCAGTATTTGGATGCTCGAAATACCCCATTGCTCGACCACTCGGCACCATTTGTGGCTCGGGCACTGCGCATCAGCAGCAGCTTAACTGTCCTTCACCTTGAAAACACCAGTCTTTCTGGAAGACCCCTGATGTTATTGGGTAAGTCATTGCACCCCTTTAGACCTCCACCTGCATTTGGATAGCTGTTTTCTTAGGTGTTCAGCAGCCAATTTATACCATATCCATAACTAATTAAAGGGTAAACCCCCAAATGTCCAAGTTATCCCCTATCTTGTCCAATGTAAAAGGCACCAAAACGCGTCGCTTGCACACTCTGAGCAGGCATTGCTTGTGCTTTTGCGTTTTAAACATATAATTAACAAATTCTCCATGATTTTTATTTTTTTTACCATCAGCCACAGCTTTAAAAATGAACATAGTATTACGGGAGCTTTACCTCGCTGACAACCGTCTGAACAGCTTACAAGACTCGGCGCAACTGGGAAACGTATTAAAGTTCAACAGCTGCATACAGATCCTGGACCTGCGGAATAACCACATAATGGACTCGGGTGAGTAACTGTGTTGTAAAGCCGACCTTCACTGCTGTACAACTGGTCTTGGACGTCCAAAACTGGAGGGAAGGCTCTTCTCAGGGTTTCTTTGTGTAGACAACTCCCATAAATAGATATTCCCACGAGTGAAAATTATATCCTACCCAGAACGTGCTGATTATTGGAAGTCCAACCTCTGGGACATCCTGCAAGCTTGAGAATGGGGAGCAAAGGTTATTGATTTTTGGGGGGAACAATTAGCCTAAGGATGTTGATTAGTGTCCTGAGACTAAAAAAATATACATATTCATTTGTGGACTATATAATTAAGATAAAAAAAAAATATATATATATATAAATATATATATATATATATATATATTATACCGTATATACTCGAGTATAAGCCGAGATTTTCAGGCTGAAAGTGCCCCTCTCGGCTTATACTCGAGGTGGGGTCGGCGGGTGAGGGGGAGTGGGCGCTGAGGCATACTCACCTAGTCCCGGCGATCCTGGCGCTCCCCCTGCCTGTCACACTGTCTTCGGGTGCCGCAGCTCTTCCCCTGTTCAGCGGTCACGTGGGACCGCTCATTAGAGAAATGAATATGGACTCCACTCCCATAGGGGTGGAGCCGCAAATTCATTTCTCTAATCAGCGGTGCCGGTGACCGCTGACAGAGGAAGAGCTGCGGCACCCGAAGACAGTGTGACAGGCAGGGGGAGCGCCAGGATCGCTGGGACTAGGTGAGTATTTTATATTCACCTGTCCACGTTCCACACGCCGGGCGCCACTCTGTCTTCGCGTCCTCTTGTTCTGACTGTTCAGGTCAGAGGGCACGATGGCGCATATAGTGTGCGCGCCGCCCTCTGCCTGATCAGTCAGTGCAGAGAGACGCCGGGACGGGACGCTGAGGAGCTGCAAGCAAGAGAGGAGAGTATGTGTTTTGTTTTTTGTTTTTATTGCAGCAGCAGCGTTATATATGGCACAGATTTATATATGGCACATCTATGGGGCAACGGTGCAGAGCACTAAATATGGCACAGATTTATATGGCACATCTATGGGGCAACGGTGCAGAGCACTATATATGGCACAGATTTATATGGCACATCTATGGGGCAACGGTGCAGAGCATTATACACTCACCGGCCACTTTATTAGGTACACCATGCTAGTAACGGGTTGGACCCCCTTTTGCCTTCAGAACTGCCTCAATTCTTCGTGGCATAGATTCAACAAGGTGCTGGAAGCATTCCTCAGAGATTTTGGTCCATATTGACATGATGGCATCACACAGTTGCCGCAGATTTGTCGGCTGCACATCCCAAAGATGCTCCATACAAGGCAGGATGGATCCATGCTTTCATGTTGTTTACGCCAAATTCTGACCCTACCATCCGAATGTCGCAGCAGAAATCGAGACTCATCAGACCAAGCAACGTTTTTCCAATCTTCTACTGTCCAATTTCGATGAGCTTGTACAAATTGTAGCCTCAGTTTCCTGTTCTTAGCTGAAAGGAGTGGTACCCGGTGTGGTCTTCTGCTGCTGTAGCCCATCTGCCTCAAAGTTCGACGCACTGTGCGTTCAGAGATGCTCTTAGGCCTACCTTGGTTGTAACGGGTGGCGATTTGAGTCACTGTTGCCTTTCTATCAGCTCGAACCAGTCTGCCCATTCTCCTCTGACCTCTGGCATCAACAAGGCATTTCCGCCCACAGAACTGCCGCTCACTGGATTTTTTTTCTTTTTCGGACCATTCTCTGTAAACCCTAGAGATGGTTGTGCGTGAAAATCCCAGTAGATCAGCAGTTTCTGAAATACTCAGACCACTCAAATCACCTTTCTTCCCCATACTGATGCTCGGTTTGAACTGCAGGAGATTGTCTTGACCATGTCTACATGCCTAAATGCACTGAGTTGCCGCCATGTGATTGGCTGATTAGAAATTAAGTGTTAACAAGAAGTTGGACAGGTGTACCTAATAAAGTGGCCGGTGAGTGTATATGGCACAGATTTATATGGCACATCTATGGGGCAACGGTGCAGAGCATTATATATGGCACAGATTTATATGGCACATCTATGGGGCAACAATGGACAGTGCAGAGCATATATGGCACAGCTTAATAAGGAGCATCTATGGGGCCATAATGAACAGTGCAGAGCATATATGGCACTGCTTTATAAGGAGCATCTATGGGGCCGTAATGAACGGTGCAGAGCATTCTATATGGCACAGCTATATATGGAACCTCCTTTGGGGCAATAATGAACGGTATGGAGCATCTATTTTTATTTTTGAAATTCACCGGTAGCTGCTGTATTTTCCACCTTAGGCTTATGCTCGAGTCAATAAGTTTTCCCAGTTTTTTGTGGCAAAATTAGGGGGGTCGGCTTATACTCGGGTCGGCTTATACTCGAATAAATATATATATATATATATATATATATATATATATATATATATATATATATATATATATATATATATATATATATATATACACACACACACACACACACACACACACACACACACACACACACACACACACACACACACACACACACACACACACACACACACACACTACAGACCAAAAGTTTGGACACACCTTCTCATTTAAAGATTTTTCTGTATTTTCGTGACTATGAAAATTGTAAATTCACACTGAAGGCATCAAAACTATGAATTAACGCATGTGGAATTATATACTTAATAAAGAAGTGTGAAACAACTGAAAATATGTCTTATATACTAGGTTCTTCAAAGTAGCCACCTTTTGCTTTGACTGCTTTGCACACTCTTGGCAT
This sequence comes from Ranitomeya variabilis, assembly GCF_051348905.1. Taxonomy (NCBI): domain Eukaryota; kingdom Metazoa; phylum Chordata; class Amphibia; order Anura; family Dendrobatidae; genus Ranitomeya; species Ranitomeya variabilis. The sequence goes on from NC_135233.1 coordinate 345,732,631, forward strand.
TCTCTTGATGAGCTTCAAGAGGTAGTCACCGGGAATAGTTTTCACTTCACAGGTGTTCCCTGTCAGGTTTAATAAGTGGGATTTCTTGCCTTATAAATGGGGTTGGGACCATCAGTTGTGTTGTGCAGAAGTCTTGTGGATACACAGCTGATAGTCCTACTTAATAGACTGTTAGAATTTGTATTATAGCAAGAAAAAAGCAGCTAAGTAAGGAAAAACGAGTGGCCATCATTACTTTAAGAAATGAAGGTCAGTCAGTCCGAAAAATTGGGAAAACTATGAAAGTGTCCCCAAGTGCAGTGGCAAAAACCATCAAGAGCTACAAAGAAACTGGCTCACATGAGGACCGCCCTAGGGAAGGAAGACCAAGAGTCACCTCTGCTTCTGAGGATAAGTTTATCCGAGTCACCAGCCTCAGAAATCGCAGGTTAACAGCAGCTCACATTAGGGACCAGGTCAATGCCACACAGAGTTCTACCAGCAGACACATCTCTACAACTGTTAAGAGGAGACTTTGTGCAGCAGGCCTTCATGGTAAAATAGCTGCTAGGAAACCACTGCTAAGGACAGGCAACAAGCAGAAGAGACTTGTTTGGGCTAAAGAACACAAGGAATGGACATTAGACCACTGGAAAACTGTGCTTTGGTCTGATGAGTCCAAATTTGAGATCTTTGGTTCCAACCACCGTGTCTTTGTGCGACGCAGAAAAGGTGAGCGGATGGACTCTACATGCCTGGTTCCCACCGTGAAGCATGGAGAAGGAGGTGTGATTGTGTGGGGGTGCTTTGCTGGTGAGACTGTTGGGGATTTATTCAAAAGTGAAGGCATACTGAACCAGCATGGCTACCACAGCATCTTGCAGCGGCATGCTATTCCATCCGGTTTGTGTTTAGTTGGACCATCATTTATTTTCCAACAGGACAATGACCCCAAACACACCTCCAGGCTGTGTAAGGGCTATTTGACCAAGAAAAAGAGTGATGGGGTGCTACGCCTGATGACCTGGCCACCACAGTCACCAGACCTGAACCCAATCGAGATGGTTTGGGGTGAGCTGGACCGTGGAGTGAAGGCAAAAGGGCCAACAAGTGCTAAGTATCTCTGCGAAGACCACCATTCCCGGTGACTACCTCTTGAAGCTCATCAAGAGAATGCCAAGAGTGTGCAAAGCAGTCATCAAAGCAAAAGGTGGCTACTTTGAAGAACCTAGAATATAAGACATAATTTTAGTTGTTTCACACTTTTTTGTTAAGTATATAATTCCACATGTGTTAATTCATAGTTTCCAGGTCGTCCCTCATGACAGCACCACAAGGAGGTTGCTCTTCATATCCTTGATAGGGACAGGAACACAGAAGAGGTTAAATAGCCCCTCCCCACCTCCACCCTTCAGTGTTTTTCCTGTCCCTATCAGGGACAGACGCAGGAGAGAGTTCTCCAGAAGATTGGATTTTTACCTGATTTGAAGTCAGGTCTCGGTAGAGCAGGAGCTCCTGAGTGTGGTCCCATCCTCCTGAAGGGGGCTCTGGCCGCGAGAGTCTGGCAGTGAAGACTCCCCAGAGTTGCTGGATACCGACGGAGGTACCTCCGCAACTAGGTTGAGCTGTGTGCTCCCATGGGCTGCCTCATCCCCTCACAAAGGGGCTCTGAGACAGCGGCTGCAGTGCCCAGCGCTCCCTCAGGCTCCATGTGTGGCCGGTGCTGGCTTCGTTCCCCGGACTTCCGGTCCGGCGCCCGGTCAGAGGTGACGACTTCCGGGGGCGTGGCCGGATTCCCGGGGTCGGCGGCGCCGAGGCATTTCCGGGTACGCCGGGAAGCTGCGGGGGAAGGCAGAGACTGGAGCGACCGGATTATGCACCAGAATCTAGGTCCCAGGCTGGTTGGTGTGCGTTCCGGATGGCGCATGCGCAGTACTGCTGGGGACCTGGAATCACCGTGGAGGCCAGCAGCTGAGCTTGGAAGGAGGACGAATCAGATGTCTTGAAGCTGGGTAAGACTGACTATTTAATGACGGACAGCTGACAGCACACTTGACTCAGTAAGATGGAAGGTGCTAGTCGTCCAGACGTCCAATCCTTAGAGCTACCCGCGGACCATGTGAGTAGTGAGTGATATGGGATACATTACAGGACTTTAGATCCATAGCCACAGGGATTCCCTTTACATTTACAGGATAAGGACATTCCCGAAAGGCCATCTGTTAAGAAAAGGACTATCCGATGTCCGCTGTGCACCACCAAGCTCCCAGATGGCTATAAAAAGAAGTTATGCGAAAAATGCATCGCTAAACTTCTAAAGGACGAACAGGCTTCGTTATTAGATAATATCAAAAGCATGATTAGAGACGAAGTCCAAGCTACGGTGTCTACGATGGTGCCACCCCAGTCTCCACGGCCTAAAAGGCCTAGATGGGATATGGACTTAAATTCTGAGGAAGGAGAGGACTCGGGTTACTCCGATCCAGGCTCAGATGAAGAGGGTAATCCATCGGCTGCGTTTCCAGAAGAACGGAAGAGATACCTGTTCTCCTCCGAAAATACGGATGTGCTGCTTAAAGCAGTTAGGAGCACTATGAAAATAGAGGACTCGTCTGAGCCATCGGTTCAAGATGAAATGTTCGGGGGCCTAAGAACTCGCAGAAATAGAGTTTTTCCAGTCAACAATCATATAACAGCTATGATAATGGAAGAGTGGGAAGACGTAGGAAAGAAAATAGTAGTCCCGAGAGACTTCAAGTACCGTCTTCCCTTTGATCCAGAGGAAACTAAGGTCTGGGAATCTGTTCCGAAAATTGATATTCCGGTGGCCAAAGTCACAAGAAAAACAGCTATCCCCTTTGAGGATTCGTCAGGGTTAAAGGACCCAATGGATAAAAGGTCAGAAGATCTTCTCAAAAAAGCCTGGGAATCGTCAGCCGCCATTATGAAAACGAACATAGCGGCTACGTCTGTAGCAAGATCCATGAGTCTTTGGGTGGACGAGCTGGAGAGTTATACTAAAGACAGGACTCCAAGGGAAGAAATCCTAAAATCTTTCAGTTCTGAGAATGGCGACTGATTTCATGGCGAATGCCTCAGCAGAATCAGTGCGTTTTGCTGCCAGAAATAATGCACTGTCAAATGCAGCAAGAAGGGCCTTATGGCTGAGATCGTGGACGGGAGATACCCAATGAAAAAACAAGCTGTGTTCAATTCCATTCTCAGGATCTCACGTCTTTGGTCCAGTCCTGGACGAGCTACTCGAGAAAGCGTCCGACAAGAAAAAAGGCTTCCCTGAGGAGAAGCCAAAGAAAACACAATTCTTTCGGAAAACTCGCTCCCACCCAAGACAGGACTACAGAGGTAAAGGGAAGTCCGGCAGATGGAGCTACCCTAAAGGGGGCAGAGGAAGAGGGTCCTGTCGAGACCAGGCGTCA